>NC_073411.1:11041538-11226538 GCF_028641065.1 Leucoraja erinaceus | reverse complement strand
ACTCTACCCTTGTGAAGAAAGCCAATGACTGGAGCCTGGGAGAAAGAGGTATTGGTCTGGAATCAGTATTTTGAAATTTGTGTTTCAGCCCAACACGTCCGATGCTGACCCTTGGAGGTGCCCCATCCATCCATTACAATTTTTACCGAAGAAGGAAATTAACCTACAAACCTGCACGTCTTTGGAGTGGGGTGAGGAAACCAGAGCACTGAAGGAAAACCCAACGGGTTCACGTGGATAACTGAAGATCTCGGAGGATTAAGATAATATGAGGTCATAGATTCATAGTTATGGAGTCACATAGAAACATAGAAAATAGGTGCAATAGTAGGCCATTCGGCCCTTCGAGCCTGCACCACCATTCAATATGATCATGGCTGATCATCCAACTCAGTATCCCATACCTGCCTTCTCTCCATACCCCCTGATCCCTTTAGCCACAAGGGCCACATCTAACTCCCTCTTAAATATAGCCAATGAACTGGCCAATGAACATGGTCATACAGTACGTAAACAGGCCCTTCAGCCCAACACGTCCATGCTGACCCAGATGCCCCATCCTGTTTACAATTTTTCAAAAGCCAAAATACAAACCTGCCTTACACAAAAAAGTGTGGAGAAACAGAGCACCCGGGTGCACCAGCATCTATGAAGAGTGAAGAGAACCCATGAGGTCACAGTTTCGGCCCATACAGACAGCACCCTAGTTTCCTTCGCTCCATAGCACTGTAAAGCAGCTGCACCGCTGCGTTTCTGGCAGCAGGAACGGCAGATCCACCACCAAGTGCAAGTCAGGATGCGTAATAAATGCTGTCCTTCAAAAGAACAAAATAAAAGCCTTGTTTAGCAGGATATCAAACTCATTTTTCAATGATGTCGTGTTCATTATCCAAACCATTCCGATCTATGCTTAGATTTCACCCTTGAAAACTGGGCTCAGGGCTCGGTATTGTTGTACAAAGTCCCTGGGCTAAAGAAATGCCTTGTCATGGTTCCCATGCAGCTAAACTCCAGTCTCCCCGCACAGTTCATCTGCCCAGATTGATAATATCTGCTGCTGCCACGTCTTTGACAGTCGGACTTTGTTAAACATTGCTTCCAAGTGAAGCTGCTTTGAAAACAGATACTGTCTCGTAAATCATTTTAACCTGTTCACAGACAGGATGCCTTGTGTGAGCAATTATTTTTGCAACTTATCCTAATGCCACGTAAGATTAAAGCCTGTACTGGTGTCAAATCTGCAGCAGGGGCAGGGAGTCTTGCAGTTTAGTGTATGAGCATAGGTTTGTACTGTACCAAAGACATACAGGTTTGGAGGCTAAATGGCTTGGTATGATTGTAAATCATCCCTAATGTGTGTAGGATAGTGTTAGTGTGCGGGGATCGCTGGTTGATGTGGACACGGTGGGCCTGTTTCTATGGTGTATCTCTAAACCAAACTAAACATATGAATCAAGTATAGGAGTAGACCCTCTGACCTGCTCAGTCATTGAGTAAGACTAATGCTGGTTTAGTTTTAGGCAACAACAATAGAAAATAGGTGCAGGAGTAGGCCATTCAGCCCTTCGAGCCAGCACCGCCATTCAATGTGATCATGGCTGATCATCCCCAATCAGTTCCTGCCTTCTCCCCATTTCCCCTGACTCCACTATTTTTAAGAGCCCTATCCAGCTCTCTTGAAAGTATCCAGAGAACCGGCCTCCACCGCCCTCTGAAGCAGAGAATTCCACAGACTCACAACAATAAGTATTTCCTCATCTCCGTTCTAAATGGCTTACCCCTTATTCTTAAACTGTGTGTGGCCCCTGGTTCTGGACTCCCCCAACATCGGGAACATGTTTCCTGCCTCTAGCATGTCCAAACCTTTTAATAATATTATATGTTTCAATAAGATGCCCTCTCATCCTTCTAAACTGCAGAGTGTACAAGCCCAGCTGCTCCATTCTCCCGCCATCCCGGGAATTAACCTTGTAAACCTACGCTGCACTCCCTCAATAGCAAGAATGTCCTTCCTCAAATTAGGGGACCAAACCTGCACTCACTAGGGCCCTATACAACTGCAGAAGGACCACTTTGCTCCTATACTCAACTCCTCTTGTTATGAAGGCCAACATGCCATTCGCTTTCTTCACTGCCTGCTGTACCTGCATGCTTACTTTTGAGATACAGGGTGGAAACAGGCCCATCGGCTCACACAGTCCATGTTGATCAACGATCACCCGTACACTGGTTCAAAAGGCAATTAACAGAAGCCAATTAACCTTCAAACCCACATGTTTTTGGAATGGGGAGGAAACTGAAGCAACGGGAGAAAACCCGCGCGGTCACAGGGAGATCGTGCAAACTCTGCACAGACAGCACCCGAGGTCAGGATCGAACCCGGGTCTCTGGCGCCGTGAGGCAGGAACTCTGCCACTGATCCTCGTGAATGAGAGACTGCTGCACAGAACAGCGAAGTGCCACACTGGGTGGGAGAGCGTCCTGCACGGGTCAGACATGAAACGCAGCGGTAGAATTGCTGCCTCATGAGTCACAGGTTCGATCCTGACCACGGGCGCTGTCTGTACGGAGTTTGTACGTTCTCCCCGTGACCTGCGTGGGTTTTCCCCGGGTGCTCCGGTTTCCTCCCACACTCCAAAGATGTACGGGTTTGTAGGATAGACTTGGTTTATACTCTCTAGAATTTAGAAGATTGAGAGGGGATCTTATAGAAACTTACAAAATTCCTAAGGGGTTGGACAGGCTAGATGCAGGAAGATTGTTCCCGATGTTGGGGAAGTCCAGGACAAGGGGTCACAGCCTAAGGATAAAGGGGAAATCCTTTAAAACCGAGATGAGAAGAACTTTTTTCACGCAGAGAGTGGTGAATCTCTGGAACTCTCTGCCACAGAGGGTAGTTGAGGCCAGTTCATTGGCTATATTTAAGAGGGAGTTAGATGTGGCCCTTGTGGCTAAGGGGATCAGGGGGTATGGAGAGAAGGCAGGTACGGGATGCTGAGTTGGATGATCAGCCATGATCATATTGAATGGCGGTGCAGGCTCGAAGGGCCGAATGGCCTACTCCTGCACCTAATTTCTATGTTTCTATGTTTCTATGTTAATTGGCTTGGTACAAATTGTAAATAGTCCCTAGTGTGTGTGTGTGTGTGTGTAGGATTGTGCTAGGTGATCGCTGGCCAGCACCGACTCGGTGGGCCGAAGGGTCTCTTTTCACGCTGTCTCTCTAGAGTCTAAAAGTCTTTTGAAAGGGGTCGTCCTCTCTTGAACTGGAGGGGGATAGAAATAGCCACACAATGTGCGGTTATCCTGTGACTTGTTGCAGGGCAAGGTTCAAGGTAACTTGCCTGTCGGAACCCACGCTCTCTGCCGCTGAAAACCTTCTGGCAAACCTCCAAGTTATCTTCTGTGGCAGTGAAAATACGCACCTTATTTGTCCCACTCCCGGGTGACCCATAGCCCTCACATACCCCACGGCGGTTACATTTATACACCATTCACCTGCCTTCACTCTGAACTACTCCACATTCGCCAACTCTCAACACCTGCCCGGAGAAAGGGGGGAAAACATGTCATAAGGAATAGGGGTAGAATTAGGCCATTCGGCCCATCAAGTCTACTCCGCCATTCAATCATGACTGATCTATCTCTCCCTCCCAACCCCATTCTCCTACCTTCTCCCCATGCTAATCTATCTATCTCTTAGCCTTAAAAATATCCACTGACTTGTGGCCTCCACAGCCTCTGTGGCAAAGAATTCCACAGATTCACCAGCCTCTGACTAAAGACATTTCTCCTCATCTCCGTCCTAAAAGAACATTCTTTAATCCTGAGGCTGTGACCTCTAGTCCTAGACTCTCCCACTAGTGGAAACATCCTCTCCACATCAACTCTATCCAGGCCTTTCACAATTCTGTAACTTTCAATGAGGTCCTCACTCATTCATCTAAACTCCAGCGAGTACAGGCCCAGTGCCGACAAACGCTCATCATAGGTTAACCCACTCATTCCTGGTATCGTTCTTGTAAACCTCCTCTGGACCCTCTCCAGAACCAGCACATCCTTCCTCAGATATGGTGCCCACAATTGCTCTCAATAGTCCAAATGTGGCCTGACCAGTTAAGTGCCTCAACATTACATCCCTGTTTTTGTGTCCGAGCCCTCTTGAAATAAATGCTAGCATTGAGTTTGCTTTCTGCTGTAGAAATAATGCTGATGTTCAGGAAACGAAAATAACTTTGGATGCGGTGAACAGCGAACAAACGTGGAGGATAAGGTTAACTCTCTCTGTGGGATTGTGACAACCAACTGCTGGAGTGCAGCCAGTTCCACACTCTTCCAATGCCCATAATGACCTACTGGCCTTGTATCTCTCTGCCAACCATCAACCTACAAGTCTCCATATTAGATTGGTTTAATCCCGAGTTAATTCCACCAACTATACACATCTTTGACAAATGTTGCAATCAATCCCACCTGTCACGTGAAGCAATAAAACTGAATTAGTGGACAAATAGAAAAGTGTTGTCTTTTTTCCGTTGTAATAATGCTACACACAAGCCTTTGTTCAGTGACCATAGAAGTTAGAAACATAGAAACATAGAAATTAGGTGCAGGAGTAGGCCATTCGGCCCTTCGAGCCTGCACCGCCATTCAATATGATCATGGCTGATCATCCAACTCAGTATCCCGTACCTGCCTTCTCTCCATACCCCCTGATCCCCTTAGCCAGAAGGGCCACATCTAACTCCCTCTTAAATATAGCCAATGAACTGGCCTCGACTACCCTCTGTGGCAGAGAGTTCCAGAGATTCATCACTCTCTGTGTGAAAAAAGTTCTTCTCATCTCGGTTTTAAAGGATTTCCCCCTTATCCTTAAGCTGTGACCCCTTGTCCTGGACTTCCCCAACATCGGGAACAATCTTCCTGCATCTAGCCTGTCTAACCCCTTAAGAATTTTGTAAGTTTCTATAAGATCCCCCCTCAATCTCCTAATACCTAGAAGGTCTGAAGAAGGGTCCCGACCCGAAATGCCAACCATTCCGTCTCTCCAGAGATACTGCTTGAAGATGATGGGTGATCTTATAGAGGTGTACAAGATCATGAGAGTATTAGATCGGATAAATGGGAATCAAGATCCATAGGTTTAAGATGAGGAGGGGAAATTTCATATGAATCTGCGGGATCACAATCTGCTGGAAGAGGTAGTTGAGACAGATACCATTGTAACATTTCAGAGACATTTGGACAGGTACACAAATAGGACAGGTGTAGAGTGTTGTGGGCCACGTGTGGGCATGTGTGCCTAGTGTAGATGGGACATGTTGGTCTGTGTGGGCCAATCTGAAGATCGGTTCAGTCTGAAGGAGGGTCTCGACCCGATTCCTTCTATCCATCACCCATTCCTTCAATCCATAGCTGCTGCCCGTCCCGCTGAGTTACTCCAGCATTTTGTATCTGTAAAAAATAAGATTCAGATTCAGATTCAGATTCAGATTCAATTTGATTGTCATTGTCAGTGTACAGTACAGAGACAACGAAATGCATTTAGTATCTCCCTGGAAGAGCGACATAGCAAACAAGTGACGGGGGGGGGGGGGTGGTGATTGGCAGTCACCGAGGTACGTTGTTGAGTAGAGTGACAGCCGCCGGAAAGAAGCTGTTCCTCGACCTGCTGGTTCGGCAACGGAGAGACCTGTAGCGCCTCCCGGATGGTAGGAGGGTAAACAGTCCATGGTTGGGGTGAGAGCAGTCCTTGGCGATGCTGAGACCATCATCAGCCATGATCATATTGAATGGCGGTACTCCTGCACCTAATTTCTATGTTTCTGAGCGCCCTCCGTAGACAGCGGAGGGCGCAAGCATGTTTTGTATCAGTTAATTACAAGGACCGGTTCGGTAGCGCAGCGGTAGAGTTGTTTACTTACAGCACCAGAGACCCGGGTTTGATCCTGACCACGGGTGCTGCCTGTACGGAGTTTGCATGTTCTCCCTGTGATCGCGTGGGTTTTCTGCGAGTGCTGCAGTTTCCTCCCACATTCCATAGATGTGCAGTTTTGTAGGTTAATTGGCTTAAGTAAATTGTCCCTAATGTGCAGTATTGCACTGGTATATCGATCAACGGGACCTGTTTCCACGCTGTATCTTTATAAAATATCCTCATCCTACCACAGCCAGAGACCAGTGACTATCTAGCTCTTTGATGTCCCTCGGACTATCCTTGACTGGACTTTGCTGGCTTTACCTTGCACTAAACCTTACCAAGTATCTACACACTGACAATGGATTGATTGTAATCATGTATAGTCTTTCCTCTGGCTATTTAGCATGCAACAAAAAGCTTTTCACTGTCCCTCGGTACACGTGACAATAAACTGAATTGTACTGAACTGAACTGAAACTATGACCAGTTTCCAGTAGTTCTTAAGCCTCTATAGTCATCCAGCCTTCTGTCTGCCTTGTACATTTTAGCTTGTAATTTGAATGTGCTTTCTGGACTCTTTCACTCTGTATATTTGACAACTTTCTTGTGCTCACTCAGACTATAAATGGAACCATTTCCTACACTCTTTCAACTCTATTAGCTTCTGTAAATTGCCCTGACGGTGTGGGATAAAACTAGTGGTCGCTGGTTGGTGCGGGCTCGGAGTGACGAAGGGCCTGTTTCATTGATGGTTGTCAAAACGAAACAAAACTAACTCCATTTACTCTGCACACTCGTTGCTCAACACTGATCCCTTTCTCCATTGACTAGAAGCACACTGATCTAAGAATTCTTCAGCAAATGTTTCAAGAATTCCTGCCACAAGGATGATGGTATTTGCAAACATTGTCGTATCGCAAGAACATGTGGGCATTCATGTCACTGTGCGTCACTCCCCACAAAATGCAATTTCAATTCATGTCACAATTCATGTTCACACGTTATAGGAACAGCATTAGGCCATTCGCCCCATCAAAACTACTCCACCATTATGTTTAAGAAGGAACTGCAGATGCTGGAAATTCGAAGGTACACAAAAATGCTGGAGAAACTCAGCAGGTGCAGCAGCATCTATGGAGCGAAGGAAATAGGCAACGTTTCGGGCCGAAACCCGGAAGGGTTTCGGCCCGAAACGTTACCTATTTCCTTCAGTCTGAAGAAGGGTTTCGGCCCGAAACGTTGCCTATTTCCTTCAGTCTGAAGAAGGGTTTTGGGCCGAAATGTTGCCTATTTCCTTAAGTCTAAAGAAGTGTTTCGGCCCGAAACGTTGCCTATTTCCTTCAGTCTAAAGAAGGGTACCCGTTCAGACAGTACATTGTACCAGTTATATATTTGGCATCATTCATCCCGTACACTGAATTTGTCCAACAAACATTGCATCCATTATGGGTCATGTTGCATTGTCTACAGACAGCACTCAGTGACAATACTACATCCCGCTGGAAATTATTGGAAAATTCCCCGGCCGTTCTTATCGCCACAGTGGGTATAAGAACATCACAACTGAGCCAGATGGCACGGTGGTAACATCGCTGCCTTACAGGGCTTACAGCGCCAGAGACCCTGGTTCGATCCTGACTACGGGCGCTGTCTGTACCGAGTTTGTACATTCTCCCCGTGACCACGTTGGTTCTCTCCGAGATCTTCAGTTTCCTCCCACACTCCAAAGATGCACAGGTTTCTAGGTTAAGGCTGTAGGAAGGAATTGCAGATGCTGGTTTAAAACAGTAAAAAGACCCAAAATGGTGGAGTAACTCTGCGGGTCTGGAGAGAAGGAATGGGTGACGATTTGGGTCCTCAGTCTGAAGAAGGGTCTCGATCCGAAACGTCACCCATTCCATCTCTCCAGAGATGCTGCCTGACCCGCAGAGTTATTCCAGCCATTTGTGTCTATCTTCAGGTTTGTAGGTTAATCGGCATGGTATAAATATAAATTGTCCCTAGTGTGTATAGGATAGTGTTAATGTGTTGGTTGTCACGGACTTGATGGAACAAAGGGCCTGTTTCCGCGCTGTATCTCTAAACCAAACTAAAAGGAGGCCATTCGGCCCCTCAAGCTTGGGCTAACATTTATGTACAATGTTCTTTTCCCTGGATGGTCAATGGTGTTTGAGTATCACATATGCCATCACACAATGACATGCAGTTCAGTTAAGCATTGTCATATCAAAGCACCATCCCCGATTAGCAAAGTGGACAGAAATAGCCCACTGAGAACGATTGAATGGTGGAGTAGACTTGATGGGCCGAATGGCCTAATTCTGCTTCTAACACTGATGAAGTTATGAGCTCAAGCCCAGTAACATCCTTGTGAACCCTGTTAAGGTTATTGCTCTCTCAAGTACTCCCTCATTAAACATCGGGGCACCACTGTGGCACAGTGGTAGAGTTGCTGCCTTACAGCGCCAGAGACCCAGGTTCGATCCTGACTACGGGTGCTTGTATGCAGTTTGTAGGCTCTACCTGTGACCGTGTGGGTTTTCTCCAAGTCCTCTGGTTTCCTCCCACTTTCCAAAGGTTCGTAGGTCTATTAGCTTCTGTAAATTGCCCTGAGGGTGTGGGATAAAACTAGTGGTCGCTGGTTGGTGCAGGCTCGGAGTGACGAAGGGCCTGTTTCATTGATGGATGTCAAAACTAAACATAACTAACGCCATTTACTCTGCACACTCGTTGCTCAACACTGATCCCTTTCTCCATTGACTAGAAGCACACTGATCTAAGAATTCTTCAGCAAATGTTTCAAGAATTCCTGGCACAAGTATGATGGTATTGCAAACATTGTCGTGTCGCAAGAACATCTGGGCATTCATGTCACTGTGCGTCACTCCCCACAAAATGCAATTTCAATTCATGTCACAATTCATGTTCACACGTTATAGGAACAGCATTAGGCCATTCGCCCCATCAAAACTACTCCACCATTGTTTTTAAGAAGGAACTGCAGATGCTGGAAAATCGAAGGTACACAAAAATGCTGGAGAAACTCAGCGGGTGCAGCAGCATCTATGGAGCGAAGGAAATAGGCAACGTTTCGGGCCGAAACCCGGAAGGGTTTCGTCCCGAAACGTTGCCTATTTCCAGTCTGAAGAAGGGTTTCGGCCCAAAACGTTGCCTATTTCCTTCAGTCTAAAGAAGGGTTTCGGCCGAAACGTTGCCTATTTCCTTCAGTCTAAAGAAGGGTTTTCGGCCCGAAACGTTGCCTATTTCCTTCAGTCTAAAGAAGGGTTTCGGCCCGAAACGTTGCCTATTTCCTTCAGTCTGAAGAAGGGTTTCGGCCCGAAACGTTGCCTATTTCCTTCAGTCTAAAGAAGGGTTTCGGCCCGAAACGTTGCCTATTTCCTCCAGTCTAAAGAAGTGTTTCGGACCGAAACGTTGCCTATTTCCTTCAGTCTGAAGAAGGGTTTCGGCCCGAAACGTTGCCTATTTCCTTCGCTCCATAGATGCTGCTGCACCCACTGAGTTTCTCCGGCACTTTTGTCCACCATTCAATCATGGTTGATCTATCTTTCCCTCTCAACCCCATTCTCCTGCCTTTAATCTCCTCCACTTAATCTCTGACACCCGTACTAATCAAGAATCTATCAAACGCCGCCTTAAATATTATCCATTGACTTGGCCTCCACTGCCGTCTGTTGCAATGTATTCCACAGATTCACCACCCTCTGACTAAAGAATTATCTTGTGGCCCCACGTCTGCCGACCCAACTTAAGAATTAAGTGCACACACAAAAAGCTGGAATAACTCAGGCAGCATCTCTGGGGAGAAGGAATGGGTAACGTTTCGGGTCGAGACCCTTCTTCAGTGATGTCAGGAGAGGGGGAGGGGCAAAGATGGAATGTAGGCGGTGAGATTAAGACTAGTGGGAGAAGGGGAGGGGATGGAGAGAGAAAGCAAGAGTTATCTGAAGTTAGGGAAGTCAATGTTCATACCGCTGGGGTGTAAACTCCCCAAGCAAAATATGAGGTGCTGTTCCTCCAATTTGCGCTGGGCCTCCCTCTGGCAATGGAGGAGACCCTGGACAGAAAGGTCAGATTGGGAATTAAGTGGCTCGTTTGAAAGTAACATTCATCCTTATTCATCTCCTCTCTTCAACGTAATGGAACGAACAAAGCAGCTTCCAAAAATAGTGAATACCAAAATATTCAGAAACGTTGAAGCATTATTGTATCTTATATAAACCACTCTGCACTTTCCTTCCTTGAAACTGCCCAGGAATCCAGCTAATGCAGACTTTGAAGCTGGTGTGTTACCGATGTTGGGCGGGTGCAGTGCGCACAATGCATTTTTCATTAAGTGTGATTAATCCATTTCATAAAATATTGAAGAGGACATTGGTTCACAATGTGAGCTGGAGAGGCCCTCTCCTACTCCGAGGCGAGGGTAAAACGCCGAGCTAGTTGTGTTCGTCAGAGATGTGCTGCCTTACAGCGCCAGAGGCCTGGGTTCGATCGCGAGAATGGGTGCTTGTAGGTACAGAGTTTGTACGTTCTCCCCGTGACCTGCGTGGGTTTTCTCTGAGATCTCCAGTTCCTTCCCACACTCCAAAGACATACAGGTTTGTAGGTTAATTGGCTTGGTGTAAATGTAAATTGTGTGTGTTGGGACAAGTTAATGTGCGGGGATCGCTGGTCGGTGCAGACTCGGTGGGCTGACGGCCCTGTTCCCGCTCCGTATCTCTAAACTAAACAAAAGCTTTCATCTCCCATAGCCCAATGTGAAAGCTCACAAGCTTACATTCTGGGGCTAGTAAGTAAGTAAGTTTATTGGCCAAGTATTCACATACAAGGAATTTGCCTTGGTGCTCCGCCCACAAGTAACAACATGACGTACAGTGACAGTTATGAATGACTCAGAAAACAATAACATTAATAATAATAAAACATTAATGATAAAACACCATTGATCAAGCATGTGAGCCAGTATGCCAGCGCGCTACGCCCTTCACAAAGGCACTTAATTTGAGGTTCAGGAACAAGTCCCACAGCAAGAGAGATAAATTGAAGGTCACCTCTAGTTTCCCTCAAGTTCAAGATCATTGTCACATAACCAATTAAGGTACAGTGAAATTTGAGTTCCCTTTCCCCTGACTCAGTCTGAAGAAGGGTCTCGACCCAAAACGTCACCTATTCCTTTTCTCCAGAGATGCTGCCTGACCCGCTGAGTTACTGCAGCATTCTGTGTCTATCTGTAGTGTAAACCACCATCTGCAGTTACTTCCTACACCACAGCGCAGAGGGAGAGCAAGGAGGGAAGAGACAAAGACTGTAAGACTTTTGCCTCCATCACAGTGAGGAGGTGCCTGGTGAACTCACTGTGGTGGATGTTAAGTTTGTGTTTATTGTGTGTTTTGTTATTTTATTATAAGTATGACTGCAAGGCAACAAAATTTCGTTCAGACCAAAAGGTCTGAATGACAATAAAGGTGACTTTGACTTTGACTTTGACCTACGTTAGAATGGACCATGGTGGAGGGGGGGAGGGGTTTGGAGGTCGGTAGAAATTCTCAAAAGCAGCGATCGTGACGGAAATGGGAGAAGCGCGTGGTTATGGGGAGAAGGCAGAAGAATGGGGTTGAGAGGGAGAGGTAGATCAGCCATGAATGAATGAATGAATGGCGGAGTAGACTCGGGGGGCCGAATGGCCTAATTCTACTCTTACAACTTATGAACTTTTTGTAAACCAGCATCTGCAGTTCCTTGTGCCTTTATCTGTTGACGTTTCGTGATTACCTTGGACATTGTTAGATAGAAACAGAAAAATAGGTGGAGGAGTAGGCCATTCGGCCCATCGAGCCAGCACCGCCATTCAATATGATCATGGCTCTAAAACCCGTTCCTGCTTTTCCCCCAATATCCCATTATGTTATAGTTTTTTTAACAATGGCTTCTGCCATTTCCTCTATGTCAGGTGTTGAACTAACTGGCCTGTAGTGTCCTCTCCTCTTTCAAGGTTCCATGACCATTGTAGAAGGAGAAGCACATAGCCTTCGACACAAAAAGCTGGAGTAACTCAGCGGGACAGGCAGCATCTACTGGAGAGAAGGAATAGGTGACGTTTAGGGTCGGGATCCTTCTTCAGACCCGAAAGGTCACCTATTCTTTTTCTCCAGAGATGCTGCCTGACCCGTTGAGTTACTCCAGCCTTTTGTGTCTATCTTTGGTTTAAAGCAGCATCTGCAGTTCCTTCCTACACAGCAGGTGGCGTTAGTTTGTTGCAGCATTCACTATTTGAAGGGACACAGTGTTGTCACTGGGAGATCTGTGTGAGCAGCTTCAGAAGTGGCTTCATGCTGTTTCAACACCTTCAGAAGTCCACAGAGTGAGATGGAAGCAACAGAATGTAATCCCTTTCCTCACCACCACACCACTCAGGCCACTCAGGAACGTAACTTGCAACGTAATTTGCAAGGAACACCGCACATCTCAGCACTGGGATTAGCCAGCAATGTTGGCTTCCCACAAATGCGCAGCCATCTACTTCCACTCCTGCATCTAATGATCCCGTTAACAACCTAAGTCAAAGACATCTCAGTCAAAGGCAACAGTGCTCCCTCTCACAATGAGCAAGTACCAACCTGATCGCCCGGTGGCTCAGCACTTCAACTCCCAATCCCATTCCAAATCTGACCTTTCTGTCCTGGGCCTCCTCCATGGCCAGAGTGAGTCCCACTGCAAATTGGAGGAACAACACCTCATAGAAACATAGAAACATAGAAATTAGGTGCAGGAGTAGGCCATTCGGCCCTTCGAGCCTGCACTGCCATTCAATATGATCATGGCTGATCATCGAACTCAGTATCCCGTACCTGCCTTTCTCCATACCCCCTGATCCCTTTAGCCACAAGGGCCACATCTAATTCCCTCTTAAATATAGCCAATGAACTGGCCTCAACTACCCTCTGTGGCAGAGAGTTCCAGAGATTCACCACTCTCTGTGTGAAAAAAGTTCTCCTCATCTCGGTTTTAAAGGATTTCCCCCTTCTCCTTAAGCTGTGACCCCTTGTCCTGGACTCCCCCAACATCGGGAACAATCTTCCTGCATCTAGCCTGTCCAACCCCTTAAGAATTTTGTAAGTTAGCATAAGATCCCCTCTCAATCTCCTAAATTTTAGAGAGTATAAACCAAGTCTATCCAGTCTTTGTTCATAAGACAGTCCTGACATCCCAGGAATCAGTCTGGTGAACCTTCTCTGCACTCATATTTCACTTGGGCAGTTTACTGAGTCAGGGGTGAAGTGCAGCCAAAACTCGAGGAGCAGCCCCAACAGCCACCGATCTAGGGGTCTCCCTTAGGCAAGAGGCAAGCAGTAGAGTGAAGATGCTGGCGTTGAATATCTCCCGTTACTAAATGTTCCCTTGGCATCAAGGATATTTGAGTCCCACCCTGAAATATCCTACGCAAGCAAACTGTTGGAAATAGTAAATAAGTCATGAGTACATGAATCTTCAGGTGAATTGGAACTATTGCCCATTGATGGTCCATGGTGAAGACCCGTGTCCTCTCATCACACCCTGTGTCGATCAATGAGAGTGCCATGCGCTGTTTACCATTAATGTCTAGTCTTACTGACTAAAGAGGAATCAACACATTAGTGAAAGTTGATCACTGTAATTAACAAATCATTCGTGACCTTTGGCACACAACTTCACGCACAGTGTATTCTATTTCCTTTTCGCTACAATCTAAAAATTGCCATTACAGCATTAAAGTGTCTGCCTAATGAACTCTGACTGTCTGATAAATGTTCCGCTGGCCCAGATTTATGAGCAATATTGAAATATTTCCAGGTAGAACGCCACTCTGAGATTCAACTTGTCCCCGCAGAGTCCCATCATTTATTCCAGATGGTAATTTAATCCTTTTGCTCATTCCAGTTGCAAGGTTAAGGGCCTGTCTCACTTGGGAGCCATTTGCACGTTATTTACGCGACAGCATTTACGTGTCACAACATGGCTGCAAGACGCACGCATGGTGACGTAGGCAATGACGCGTGGGGCACCCCAGGATTTTGGGATTCGCAAAATGCCGCCCAAGTGGGGCAGGCCCTTTATTCTCCCATTGCTCCCCTCAGTCAGGTGTCCGTCCATATCCAATTCTCGGAGTGTTTTCCGAATCCTTCAGAAGCATGACTTTGGAAGTTAAAGGGTCAGCCTGGCGTTTGCAGGCCCACTTGTTAGTGTACGTAGCTCACCCAGAAGGTGGTGATTTGCCAGCCGGCCACCGTCTCCTGAAATCCTGCCTTCTCCCCATAACTCTCATAATCAATCTCAACCTTAAAAAAATCCATTGACTTGGCCTCCACGGGTAATGGGGAGAAGGCAGGAGAATGGGGTTGAGAGGGAAAGATAGATCAGCCATGACTGAATGGCGGAGTAGACTCTGGACCAAGTGGCCTAATTCTGCTCCTATATCGTAGAACTTAAGAACCGTGCAGTAAACACTCTACGATACTATGTGCACGTGAGTTTCTATGATTCTACAAACATGATTTTTGTTTTGAATTCCTGTATATTTCTGGCGAAATCAGGACTTTGACTGTGGCCAACTCCTTGAGTAATTTCTAGGAGAGGTTCCAATCCTCCCCGCTCTTCAACGTACTCTCTGGAACGAGTTTACAATCGCTGTACTTCACTTGACAGTGATAATATATGTTGTTGGCCACCCTGGCGAGGTATAATGGTATTTATCGCTCTGAGCCACATTACCGAGCACTAAGTGGCTGCTTTCCTTGCACTCGTCCATCGACTAGATCATTGACTGAATTGGCTTAGAATCTCCCACTCGCAGCAGAGCAGGGAGATGAACTTTCTATTTTGGCCGAGTCCACTCGTTTGGAAAATGGATGAAGGCTTGGTCAGCAAAATTGCGCCAAATTCAATAAAGAAATGATGAGATGGGCAACGCTATCAATAGACTTGGGGAGGAAGCAAAAGACTAGGCTCACCTCCCATTGAGCCAGTGTGTCTAACGAGAATATGGGCAGCGTGTAGCAAAGTCCAACATGATCCATTGGGAGGTGCAAGGAAGGCAGCAACTCTACCGCTGCACCAGTGTGCTACCAGGATAGGCTGGGTGTAAATGGGTGGCTGCTGGACAGCATAGACTTGCTGGGCTGAAGGGCCTGTTTGCATGCTGTACCACTCCATGGCCTACTCCTTTCTTAGACGCTTTCATGGCCTACTCCTTTCTTAGACGCTTTCTGCAAGAAAGATACATTGGTTAGAGAAAGGGTGGCTTCTCCTGGTTTTGCCTCCATCGTGTCCAGGTAGCTCTGAAACTCCTCCGGCACGGCAGCACAGCGGTAGAATTGGTGCCAGGAACCCGCAGTTTCGATCCTGACTACGGGTACTGTCCATGTTGGGTCTGCATGTTCTCCCTGTCCCTGCATGGGTTTTCTCCAGTTTCCTCCCACTTCCCAAAGACCTGCCGGCCTGCAGGTTAATAGCCATCTGTAAAATTGCTGCTGGTGTGCCAAATAGAACTCAGTGGGCCAAAGGGCCTGTTTCCATGCTGTATCTCCAAACTAAACTAAACTTATCCCCAACACCCACACCCCTCTCCTCCCATCGTTCCAGCATCAATTCATTGAGCAGTTTGTGGTACCCAGATGTAAGATGCGTGCCTCGTGCCCATGTCCCTTTAAGACAAGGCTGCCAAGGTCACAACTACCATAGTAAATGCTGGCAGCTGCAAGAACTTGAAATAGATCAATAGAGAGCTGGAATTAACCCAGCGAGACTTTGTGCAGTGGTGCACTGATAACACTGTCCTATGCACCTTGCGAGTGGCAATTGCAATCTTTATGCGATTTTAAAAGACAGTTTACAGGTGACCCAAGACATTGTTTTAATCTCATTAAAACGTGCAGCCGAGATGGTGTTGGTGTGCTCATTGTAACCACGTTGTGCTTGGTCATGTGCTCGGTAGACCCATTACACTCTGCGCTGCTGCCACCGTTTCTGCCGACACAGCAGATCCACCTTGTACTCGGCTGACATGCTAATGCGTTGATATGAGACTCGATAGATTTTCTGCAAGTTTTCTCTGGTCAAAGAGGTTTGCGCTGGGCGGAGCTCCTGGGGTGAGAGGTTGCTGCAGAGGGAGTTGGAGAACGTATGTGGAAGAGCGGGGTGGGGGGGGTCAAGGGTCAGAAGATACTTGGCGCATTGGAGTAAATAGTGGGATGTGGGGGGTTCCCAACACCTATCCATTCCCCCCACAGATACTGTCTGAACAACTGAGTTCCTCCAGCACTTTTGTTTTTGCTCAGGATTCCAGCACTTTCAGTTTCTTGCGTCCCCACTAGAATGGCCTTGACAGGTTGTGATTCCCCTGAGGAGGGTTCCAGTTTTGACGGTGTAACTCAGGACCACAAGTGGAGTGTCACAGTGTGGAAACAAGCTCTTTGGCCCAGCTTGCCCATGCCGACCAACATGCCCCATCTACACTAGTCCCACCTGCCTGCGTTTTGGCCCATATCGCACTAAACCTGTCCTATCCCCAGTAGGCACAAAAAGCTGGAGTAACTCAGTGGCTCAGGCTGCATCTCTGTAGAAAAGGAAATAGGTGACTTTTCGAGTCGAGACACGAGGGAACACTTTTTCTCACAGAGAGTTGTGAGTCTGTGGAATTCTCTGCCTCAGAGGGCGGTGGAGGCCGGTTCTCTAGATACTTTCAAGAGAGAGCAAGATAGGGCTCTTAAAATAGGAGAGTCAGGAGATATGAGGAGAAGGCAGGAACGGGGTACTGATTGAGGATGATCAGCCATGATCACATTGAATGGCGGTGCTGGCTCGAAGGGCTGAATGGCCTACTCCTGCACCTATTGTCTATTGAGATCCTTCTTTAGACTGTCCACCGTGGCAGATACTATGTTTAAGAGGGAACTGCAGATGCTGGAGAATCGAAGGTTACACAAAAAAGCTGGAGAAACTCAGCGGGTGCAGAAGCAGCATCTATGGAGCGAAGGAAATAGGCAACGTTTCGGGCCGAAACCCTTCTTCAGACAGATCCTATCAGGCAGATACTATTTTTGGCCAAGACTCCAGGTAGCTTCAATGACTAAATACGTCTAAATAATGCAAAAAATGTCTCCTAAATATTTCAAGAACTCTGGTATGTATTAATTATGTGGAATCGCACGCTCATCTGTGAGAAATTTTAAGCACTCCCATAAAATGGTGTAGATATTCGCTACATTTATCATGCTAAATCTCATTACTAATAATTGGTGAAGAAAAAAATAATTTGAATGCACTTAGGTGATTCTCACGCTGAATATTGGCATCAGCTCTGGTCGTGTGAGAATGGTGGGTCATCTTTGATTCATCGTAGTGCATTAGATTAGCTTTCCCGATCATAATTACAGCCTATGCATACTGCTGCATAGCTCTAACATGCAACCTCTGGATCAGTTTAAAATGATCTGTGCACAGTGGTGTGTGGTGGTACTGCAGTAGCAATTTTCTTCACGGGACCTGTCTGTTTAATTCAAGAGTCTAGAGCATTGTAGTGTCCCCATGTCCCAGATAGGATAATGACATTCTTACCTAGACATAGACATAGAAAATAGGTGCAGGAGTAGGCCATTCGGCCCTTCGAGCCTGCACCGCCATTCGATATGATCATGGCTGATCATCCAACTCAATATCCCATCCCTGCCTTCTCTCCATACCCCCTGATCCCTTTAGCCGCAAGGGCCACATCTAACTCCCTTCTTAAATATAGCCAATGCACTGTGGCCTCAACTACCTTCTGTGGCAGAGAATTCCACAGATTCACCACTCGTAGCTGCACAACAGAATACATAAACATATTACACTGTAGACAATTTAAAGATACAGAGTGGAAACAGGCCCTTCGGCCCACCTAGTCTGTGCCGACCAGTGATCACCCGTGCACCGGTTCTATCCCACACACTGGGGGCGATTTACAGGAGCCACTTAACCTACAAGCCCGCACGTCTTTGGGATGTGGGTGAAAACACATGTGGAGCACCCGGAGAAAACCCACGTGGTCCCAGGGCGAGTGTGCAAACTCCGTACAGGCAGCACCCGCAGTTGGGATCGAACCTGGGTCTCTGTAGCTGTAAGGCAGCGACTCTAGAGCACAAAGTCTCCTTCTGTAACTTGTGAAGTTATGGATGATACCAATGGATTGGGGCAGCACTTCACCAGGGTCCGTCTCCAAAATGTATCTGGTGCAGAATAGGAGATCATGGCACATAATGGTATATGGACACACTGATCTGTTTTGTAGTCAATGCCTACTATGTTCTGTTGTGCTGAAGCAAAGCAAGAATTTCATTGTGCTATCTGGGACACATGACAATAAACTGACTTGAATCTTGAATCTCCTTCAACCATGTCAGAGTCCCACTGCTGGATTGGGACAAGGAGTGCACAGGGGTGGTAGGTTTGTACTGCCCCAGTGTTTCCCCCATGGGCAGTCTATGAAACAGTGCAGGGACAGTGGCTGACATCCAGGCCACTAGAAGCTTGGCCTTCCAGCTTGGGTGTACCAATCCAACCACCGGCCAAGCTACAGAAGATCTAGTGCCTTCAGGGGCGGTGGAGCTCGGAGGCGCAGCGGTAGACTTGTTGTCTCACAGCGCCAGAGACCCCGGTTTCAATCCTGACCACGGGTGCTTCTCTGTACGGAATTTGCACGTTTTCCCCGTGACCTGCGTGGGTTTTCTCCGGGTGCTCCGGTTTCCTCCCACACTCCAAAGACGTGCAGGTTTGTAGGCTAATTGGCTTGGTATCGTTGTAGATTGTCCCTAGGGTGTGTGTAAGATGGTGTAAATGTGCGGGGATCGCTGGTCGGCACGGACTCGGTGGGCCGAAGGGCCTGCTTCCATGCTGTGTCTCTGAACTAAACTTCCAGTGTAGAGTGGCAAAGCCAGCACAGAGGAACAGCTCCGTCACTGCAATAGAATCATAAACATGTCTGTGTAGCTCACCAGTTTTAACATAATGGCACCTTCTCTCCTTTTGTTACACATTATCATTAACACTGCTAATGTTACCAACTCATCACTCCACCACCACCACCTCTGCATTTGGGAACAGGGATTTAACTGCACAACTGGGATATGCTTTTATTATGGTGAAGGTGTTAATTGGCCTTTATTGTAAGTATATAAAGTCGTCTGGCTGGGATTTCATAGGAACTTTGGTGAGACCGCACCAGTATCATTGTAACGTTTCTGAAGATCTCTTATAATAACACAGAAGAGGGCCATTGACTCTTTATGTTCATAGAAACATAGAAAATAGGTGCAGGAGTAGGCCATTCGGCCCTTCGAGCCTGCACCGCCATTCAATATGATCACGGCTGATCATCCAACTCAGTATCCCATCCCTGCCTTCTCTCCATACCCCCTGATCTCTTTAGCCACAAGGGCCACATCTAACTCCCTCTTAAATATAGCCAATGAACTGTGGCCTCAACTACCTTCAGTGGCAGAGAATTCCACAGATTCACCACTCTCTGTGTGAAAAATGATTTTCTCATCTCGGTCCTAAAACACTTCCCCCTTATCCTTAAACTGAGACCCCCTAGTTCTGGACTTCCCCAACATGGGGAACAATCTTCATGCATTCCTGCATTCATCCAGGGAACAAAACTATTCATGGCCCATTTGTTCCCTGGTGGACAATCGCACCCATGCACACGCACCAAACCTTCCCTTGAATTCCACAGAGAGAGAGAGAGCTATGGATCACTCCTTTTTGCAATGATCATATTGAATGGCGGTGCAGGCTCGAAGGGCCGAATGGCCTACTCCTGCACCTAATTTCTATGTTTCTATGTTTCTATGATTGTTTCATGAATTAAACTTGTCAAACTGTTACACTACGACTATTTCAAATCTACACATACACCATCCGATTGTTACAATTAGATTCCATGCTGTTACACATTCTTTGTAAACCATCCCGCGCCTTGATTCGACTTTAGCTCTCAGATATTCAGTATGAATGAACCAATTGATTCTATTCCAGAATGCAATATCACAACCAGGAAAATATTACAGTTCTCTAGTGGGTTTTCTCCGGGAGCTGCAGTTTCACGAACCCGGGTCTCCGGCGCTCAAGGCAGCTACTCTACCACTGTGCCGCTGTGCCGCCCTTATTGTGGATTCCAGTTTGGGAATCCAGGAGAAACATTTGTCCTCTTCAGAGTGGTGGGGACTTGGATATTGCCCGCACTGATTCAACCAATTGGTGGAAATGGACCGGGTAAAAGTGAGAGAGATAGAGGAAGAGAGTTTGGGTCTGGACCCGTTGATTGGTGACATTTCAGGTTGGCAACCTTTTCGTTTTAGAGAAACAGCGTGGGAACAGGCCCTTCGGTCCACCGGGTCTACGCAGAACAGTGGTCCCCGCATACTAATGCTGTCCTACACACACACACATTAGTGATATTTTTTACATTTACAAAGCCAATTAACCTACATACCTGTACATCTTTTGTCTGTGGGAGTAAACTGAAGATCTTGGAGAAAACTCCAGGGGAGAACCCGGGTCTCAGGCACTGCAAGCGCTGTAAGGCAGCAGCTCTACCGCTGCGCCTGCATGTCATCCATCTTCAGACTCAATAGACAATAGACAACAGGTGCAGGAGTAGGCCATTCAGCCCTTCGAGCCAGCACCGTGATCTTGGCTGATCATCCCCAATCAGTACCCCGTTCCTACCTTCTCCCCATATCCCCTGACTCGGCTATCTTTAAGAGACCTATCTATCTAGATTCAATGTTGATCGGTAATATTTTGAGTTGGGACACCCACTTTAGAATCAAAGATTCAGATTCAGATTCAGATTCAATTTTAATTGTCATTGTCAGTGTACAGTACAGAGACAACGAAATGCATTTAGCATCTCCCTTGAAGAGCGACATAGCAAACGATTTGAATAAATAATAATAAGTGTCCGGGGGGGGGGGGTGGTGATTGGCAGTCACCGAGGTACGTTGTTGAGTAGAGTGACAGCCGCCGGAAAGAAGCTGTTCCTCGACCTGCTGGTTCGGCAACGGAGAGACCTGTAGCGCCTCCCGGATGGTAGGAGGGTAAACAGTCCATGGTTGGGGTGAGAGCAGTCCTTGGCGATGCTGAGCGCCCTCCGCAGACAGCGCTTGCTTTGGACAGACTCAATGGAGGGGAGCGAGGAACTGGTGATGCGTTGATAGGTGACGTTTCGGGTGGAGGCCTGAGGGAGAGGGTTAAGAAAATGCAAGGCAGTGTGTGTTAGAATGTGTCGGTGTCAATGCGGTCCAGGCTGGCAGTCCTGGTTAATGTTTATCTGCGAGCTGGTATCAATGACAGACAGTGCTTCCTGCACCAGGGCTGGCTCTCGGAGAGATTAATGATTATGGCAGAATTACTGCAGGCATCTCTACAGCGAATGCTAATCGAGCTGCTCTACAAGCAGCATGTGGCGTCTGGGCATTCAGACTTGATGCAAGTGTGTGGTGACCTCGTCCCGGCTAGCCTCAAGTAACCCTTGCATCCCCTCTCTCTCTCTCCGTCCCTTCCCCACCCAAGTTATTGCACCAGCTTCAAAGCCGTCTTGTTGAGTCTCATTGTAACTCATTTTCACCCACCCCAACAGCGAACATTGGACTGATCCCTTTATCCGTTACTTTTTTGCATATCTTTTAATCATTTGTGACCCATACCTTCTCTCCAGAGATGCTGCCTGACCCGCTGAGTTACTCCAGCATTTTGTCACTACCTTCGATTTAAACCAGCATCTGCAGTTCTTCCCCGCACTCTTTCATTCTTTTGTTCTATATCTCTCTACATCACCATCTGTATCTATCGTTTCCCTCCCCCCCCCAACCCACCGAGTCTGAAGAAGGGTCTCGATGCTATACTTCACCCATCCCTTCTCTCTAGAGATGCTGACTGTCCCAATAGACAATAGACAATAGGTACACTCCAAGGAATAGAGTCCTAGCCTACTCAACCTCCCCCTACAGCTCAGGCCCTCGAGCCCTGTCAACATCCAGACAAGTAAATCTTCTCTGCACCCTTTCCAGCTTGACTACATCTTTCCCATTACATGGTGCCCAGAACTGAACCCAATAGTTTAGTTTAAGTTAGAGATACAGCACCGAAATAGGCCCCTTGTCCCACCGAGTCCGAGCTGACCAGCGATCCCCACACACTAACACGACCCCACACACAATAGGGACAATTTACACTTATACCAAGTCAATAGACAATAGGTGCAGGAGTAGGCCACTCGGCCCTTCGAGCCAGCACCGCCATTCAATGTGATCATGGTTGATCATCCCCAATCAGTACCCCGTTCCTGCCTTCTCCCCATATCCCCTGACTCCGCTATTCTTAAGAGCCCTATCTAGCTCTCTCTTGAACGCAACCAGAGAACTGAGGCAGAGTCCCGCTGAGTTACTCCAGCATTTTGTGTCTAAACCTAAACCAGCATCTGCAGTTCCTTCCTACAAGTTCCGACATCATGTTCTGTTGCCATTGACTGGTTGGGGGAGGTCTAAGGTTGGACGGACAATGGAACAGCCAGGGATAAAATTGAATCTCTATCAAGCATGAAATTATTTTCTTTTGTCTATAAAGGATTAAACCCCATCAGTATTGAAACATGAAGCCCTTCAGCTCACTAACATCAGACTGCCCAATTACCTTGCTGAGACAAACAGCAGGGCAGTCTGGACAATATGTGGGTGTTTGGGATTCAACAATTTTATTTAAATAAATCGCAGCCATTTCTACATAGCTGAGCTTTTAATCCAAATGACAAAATACCCCCAAGATAATAATAATAATAATAATAATAACTTTATTTGTTAAGCACCTTAAAAACAACCAAAGCTGACCAAAGTGCTGTACAGAAAAAAGAAAACAAGCAAGGCATCATAAAACAGGCAGAACAACAGAACATACAACTAACACGAGGCGCATAAATTACATACAAAAATCCAAACAATAAATTAAAAAAACATAAAACACGAGTACAAACAACGCAGCAAAACCAAGCAAATAAAGTTAATAAACAATTCAACACCTCACTGGTCTACAAAGGCCATGGAGAATAGATATGTCTTCAGGAGTGACTTAAAAACAGCTAGAGAAGGGGCCTGTTTAACATGCAGAGGCAATTCATTCCACAATCTCGGAGCCGACACAGCAAAGGCACGGTCCCCTCTGAGCTTCCGCTTAGTCTTTGGCTCAATCAGGAGCAGCTGATCATCTGACCTGAGAGAGCGGGAGGGCGAATAAGGGTGAAGAAGCTCAGATCGGTAGGACGGGGCAAGACCACTTAGGGATTTAAAAGTAAATAAAAGAATTTTAAAATGAAAGATAGACACAACATGCTGGAGTAAGTCAACGAGTCAGGCAACATCTCCGGAGAAAAGGAATAGGTGACGTTTCGGGTCGGTACCAGAATCCGAAGAAGGGTTCTGATCCAAAACGTCACCTGTTTGTCCCCGTGAATTTTCTCCGAGATCTTCGGTTTCCTCCCACGCTCCAAAGACGTGCAGGTTTGTAGGTTAATTGGCTTGGTAAATGTAAAAAATGTCCCTAGTGGGTGTAGGATGGTGTTAATGTGCGGGGATCGCTGGTCAGCGCAGACCCGATGGGCCGAAGGGCCTGTTTCCGTGCAGTATCTCTAAACTAAATAAACTGAACGATTTGATAGAACTTTATTCATCCCAGGAGGGAAATTGGTCATAAAATCCAAAATACTTGAAAACATGAAGTTAAAGTGATGAGTGGAACGGATTGGCGTTGTTCAAAGATTGGGGGGAGGGGGAGGGAGGTGAGTCAGTCTACCCCACAACAGAAGGGGGAGAAGTTGTACAGTTTGATAGCCACAGGGATGAAGGGTCTCCTGTGGCGTTCTGTGCTGCATCTTGGTGGATTCAACATGTGGCCACAGTTCTCTCAAAAGAGGCCATTTGTTAGTTTTAGTTTGATATGTTCCAGGAGCTGAATGAGGCCATTCGGCCCATCAAACCTACTCCGCCTTTCATTCATCTTTCCATCTCAACCCCATTCTCCTGCCTTTTCCTCCTAACTTCTGACAATGTTACTGATCAAGACATTGACTCTCCCTCAGCCCACTGTCTCCTCTTCGCCTCTTCCTTTCTTTTTCCCCCCCCCCCCCCCCCCCACCCCACACATCAGTCTGAAGAAGGGTCTCAACCCGAAACGTCACCTATTCCTTCGCTCCGTAGATGCTGCTTGTCTTGCTGAGTTTCTCCAGCATTTTTGTCTACCTAAGACAATGACTCTTGCCGCATCAGACTGTTACATTAGAGTACAAAGTGCTTTGCATTTCCATTCAAGTCATGTGGACCATGGGATGGTTTTCACTGTTTGTTTCCTTGCCAAATGGGAGGGTCGACTTTGTGTCATCTCTGAAACCGTTGATCAATTCGAGACGCAGAGTAGAAGCATGGAGGCTGGAATGAATTGGCAAGTGTACAAAAAAGCTGGAGAAACTCAGCGGGTGCAGCAGCACTTATGGAGCGAAGGAAATAGGCAACGTTTCAGGCCGAAACGCTTCTTTAGACTGAAGGAAATAGGCAACGTTTCGGGCCGAAAACCTTCTTTAGACTGAAGGAAATAGGCAACGTTTCGGGCCGAAACCCTTCTTTAGACTGAAGGAAATAGGCAACGTTTCGGGCCGAAACCCTTCTTTAGACTGAAGGAAATAGGCAACGTTTCGGGCCGAAAACCTTCTTTAGACTGGAGGAAATAGGCAACGTTTCGGGCCGAAAACCTTCTTTAGACTGGAGGAAATAGGCAACGTTTCGGGCCGAAACCCTTCTTCAGACTGAAGGAAATAGGCAACGTTTCGGGCCGAAAACCTTCTTTAGACTGAAGGAAATAGGCAATGTTTCGGGCCGAAACCCTTCTTTAGACTGGAGGAAATAGGCAACGTTTCGGGCCGAAAACCTTCTTTAGACTGAAGGAAATAGGCAACGTTTCGGGCCGAAACCCTTCTTTAGACTGAAGGAAATAGGCAACGTTTCGGGCCGAAAACCTTCTTTAGACTGGAGGAAATAGGCAACGTTTCGGGCCGAAACCCTTCCGGGTTTCGGCCCGAAACGTTGCCTATTTCCTTCGCTCCATAGATGCTGCTGCACCCGCTGAGTTTCTCCAGCTTTTTTGTGTACCTTTGATTTTCCAGCATCTGCACAGTTCCTTCTTGAACACATGAATTGGCAAGTGCCTGAAACAGCCCGAGAGAGTCACCTTTTGGCCTGGCATTGTAACAGCAAACAAAATGTGACCACATGCAACATGCGTGTGCATGCTGCACTGCTGCAGGCTCACAATGGCGTTGACGGGTGGCGCAGTGGTAGAGGTTGCGGCCTCACAGCGCCAGAGTCCCGGGTGCGATCCTGACCTGCTATCCTATCATGTCTGATCTATCTCTCCCTCCTAACCCCATTCTCCTGCCTTCTCCCCATTGCCCCGACACCCGAACTAATCAAGAATCTATCTATCTTTTCACACAGAGAGTGGTGCATCTCTGGAACTCTCTGCCACATGAGGGTAGTTGTGGTCAGTTCATTGGCTATATTTAAGACGGAGTTAGATGTGGCCCTTGTGGCTAAGGGGATCATGGGGTATGGAGAGAAGGCAGGTACGGGATACTGAGTTGGATGATCAGCCATGATCATATTGAATGGTGGTGCAGGCTCGAAGGGCCGAATGGCCTACTCCTGCACCTAATTTCTATGTTTCTATGTTTCTATCTCTGACTTAAATGTATCCACTGACTTGGCCTCCACTGCTTTCTGTGGGAAAGAATTCCACAGATTCACAACCCTCTGTCTAAAGAAATTGCTCCTCATCTCCTTCCTAAAATAACGTCCTTTAATTCCGAGGCTATGACCTCTAGTCCTAGACTCTCCCACTAGTGGAAACATCCTCTCCGCATCCACTCTATCCAGGCCTTTCGTTATTCTGTACATTTCAATGAGGTCCCCCCTCATTCTTCTCAACTCCAGAGAGCACAAACCCAGTGCCGACAAATACTCATCATAGGTTAACCTACTAATTCCTGGGATCGTTCTTGTAAACCTCCTCTGGACCCCATCCAGGGGCAGCACATCCTTCCTCAGATATGGTGCCCAAAACTGCTCCTGATATTCCACAGGGGGTCTGATCAGCTCCTCTGGGTTGGTAGGCATCTCTGGAGAAAAGGAATGGGTGACGTTTTGGGCCGGGACCTTCCAGACACAATGCAATGTTGATCATTGCTTGCAAAAAATTGCTTGCAGTGAAACTGGGCCACTGTGGAAACATGCGCCTTCTACAAAGAAATTAAAAATAAATATCTGATGACCACAGCCGCTATTTTTGGATTGTGCAAACCTTGGAAAACATATTGTTATTTGTGCTTCTTTACACCATAGTGGTTAAACAATTCTTCATTAAATATTCCCAAGTGTAAGTCTGAATGTGAATGTCTAAAACAAGAATCGTAGAGGTTTTATCCATACTAGTAGCCGAATAGCAGAGATTGGAGGAGCACCTAATGATCATGTTCACTGCTTTATTAAGTAGTGCAGTGAAATGAATTTCTTAATGATTGAATTTGCTGTATGAATTATGAGCCACAAATGAGGGGAGCTAGATTGGATTAATACGTCCCAGTAACTTTGGCAACGGGGAAGGTTCTCACCTCTACATCAATAGTTATTGAGGGGGAATCTGACCTGTGCATGGAAGGTCACTGAAGTGTTTCGAATGCCTCGCGACTGACCCAACACAACCTCGATTTAATACAGTCAATGCTGCCTTTATTAACTTCAGAACTTTATATTCTAGTTTTAAGTTTAGTCTAAAAGCCCTGTCCCACTGTACGAGTTCATTCAAGAGTTCTCCCCGAGTTTGCCCTGATTCGAACTCGGAGATTTACGGTAATGGCCGCTCGTCGGTACTCGGGGCTCTCGTGGACATTTTTCAACATGTTGAAAAATCTTCACCAGTCTTCCCGAGCTTACCTGCCGTTAGCGAGTCTTCCCGAGTACCTGCCGTTAGCGTTACGAGCCGCTAAGAGACGTCCCCGAGCTCCGACGTACCCGCTACGTTCATTCTCCGTGCTTACCATGAGTTTGATTTTTTTTTAAACTCGGGGGCGCTCTAGGAATGAACTCGTACCGTGGGACAGGGCCATTAGTTTTAGAGATACAGCGCGGAAACAAGCCCTTCGACCCACCAAGTCCGTGGGACACTTTACATTTACACCAAGCCAATTAACCTACAAACCTGTACGTCTTTGGAGTGCAGGAGGAGAGCGAAGATCTCGGAGAAAACCCAGGCAGGTCACGGGGAGAACGTACTAACACTGACAGCACCCATAGATAGCCAGGATCGAACCCAGGGTCCTGGTGCTGTGAGGCAGCAACTCTACCACTGCGCCTCCCTAGAATGGTGAAAATACTGAAAATACCTAGTGCCTTACACGTCCAGACCTTGATTTAATACAGTTAATGAAGCCGATTTAACTGCCTTTATTAACTTCAGAACATTAAATTAGTTCACTCATTGGATTTCAGGAACTTGCAGAACTGGAGGAAGTTCGTCTTCCCAATGTCTCCATGCTGGATGGTAATCAGCAGGAATGGCTAGGATCAGAAGCAGGAGTACTCCATTGGAGCCAACTCCACCAGTAACGAGATCGTGGCTGATCTTCAACTATGTCCCTGCTCTGCCTGCTTATTACTTTTGTCTTTTCTCTAACATCGAGACTAACATCAACTTTAAGCTTTGAATTTGATCAATGAACCTGCACAGTTGTGTGTGGAGAAGAGAATCTCACAGAGACCACTCCCTCCGCAACTCATAAACTCCCTGCCACAGAGGGCAGTGGAGGCCAAATCACTGGATGGATTTAAGAGAGAGTTAGATAGAGCTCTAGGGGCTGGTGGAGTCAAGGGATATGGGGAGAAGGCAGGCACTGGTTATTGATTTGGGACGATCAGCCATGATCACAATGAATGGCG
Source organism: Leucoraja erinaceus (assembly GCF_028641065.1). NCBI lineage: Eukaryota > Metazoa > Chordata > Chondrichthyes > Rajiformes > Rajidae > Leucoraja > Leucoraja erinaceus. The sequence continues at coordinate 11,198,551 of NC_073411.1, read as the reverse complement.
GTGCTGGCTCGAAGGGCTGAATGGCCTCCTCCTGCATCTATGTTTCTACGTGATAGGAGCTGAATTAGGCCATTCGGCCCCACAAGTCTACTCTGACATTCAATCAAGGCTGGACTTACCCTCTTCTCCCCATAACCCCTGACATCCGAACTGATCAAGAATCAATATAACTCTGCCTGAGTACTCCTTGGTTCACTCAGCCCTTCCCACCCAAACCACCCTCTCCCCAGGTGAGGCCATGTTTTGGCATCGACAAAGTCACAAAGGTTCACCAAACACAGCCCTGGCTGATACCTGCTGCAACAGCCTCCAGCCCTCCCCTGCCGAGCCCCCCATTCCTTTTCAGCGCTCCCCCACTGGGTCTCTCTTTGTTCTCAGCAGCCCCCCTCTCTCCGACGGCCCACCTCTCTCTCCGACAGACCCCCCTCGCTCCTCGACTATCTCTCTGGGCAAGTGCAGGAGGCTCCCGCTGGATAACATGTCCGGAGATTCCAAGTAATAATATTTTCTAGCCTTCGAGGAGCTGTTAATGCAAGAGACCTATTTCCATGTAAATAGCCGCATGCCGGGAGCTTTAATTTTACAACTGCTAACTACATGCTGTTGGGGCTCCTGCCTCTTGAAGCAAGGAATAAGGTAAATTGGAAAGCATTAATGTTTATGAGAAGCTGGGGAGAACTGCTTGATTTCCAGAGATAAAGCATTTTCCCATCTCATTCAGAACTCAAGAGGTCAACCAAGGCCCTGAAAATGTGTTCTAATTGTAAACACTTTAAGTTAACGTGTATCTGTCCAGAAAGTAGCATCATCTCGAAGAACAAATACACAGAGTGCTGGACTATCTCAGTGGGTCTATCAGCAATAGTGGAGGCAAAAAGCTCTCAATTGATGGCTTGGATCAAGATTGAGATTTCAGAAGTTCTAGGAGCAGAATTAGGCCATTCGGCCCATCAAGTCTACTCTGCCACTCAATCATGGCTGATCTATCTTTCTCTCTTTAACCCCTTTCTCCTGCCTTCTCCCCATAACCCCTGACACCTGTACTAATCAAAGACCTATCTATCGCTGCCTTAAACATATCCATTGACTTGGCCTCCACTGTGGCAATGAATTCCACAGATTCACCACCCTCTGACCAAAGAAATTCCTCCTCATCTCCTTCCTAAAGAACTGTCCTTTTAATTCTGAGGCTGTGACCTCTGGTCCTAGATTCTCCCACTGGTGGAAACATCATCTCCACATCCACTCAATCCAGGCCTTTCATTATTTGCTATTAGTTTCAATGAGGTTCCCCCTCATCCTTCTGAACTCCAGCGAGTCGAGGCCCAGTGCCGTCAAACGCTCATCATGTGTTAACCCACTCGTTCCTGGAAATCATTCTCGTAAACGAGACCTCGTTTATACGAGACCTCGTGAACCGTTGGCCTTGCTTCCTTTGGATGAGGTGTGAAACTGCGGGAAGAGAAGAGGAAATCGTGGCAACGCACGTCGGGATGAATGGAGATGGGGGCGGGGGCGGTGATGAGGGGGAGGACAGGTAGGATAGAGGCTGGTGAGCGATAGGTGCACTAGTAATGGATTATGAGTTTAAGAAGGAACTGTGCAGATGCTGGAAAATCGAAGGTAGACAAAAGTGCTGGAGAAACTCAACGGGTGCAGCAGCATCTATGGAGCGAAGGAAATAGGCAACGTTTCGGGCCGAAACCCTTCTGGGTTTCGGCCCGAAACGTTGCCTATTTCCTCCAGTCTGAAGAAGGGTTTTGGCCCGAAATGTTGCCTATTTCCTTCAGTCTGAAGAAGGGCTTTGGCCCGAAATGTTGCCAATTTCCTTCGCTCCATAGATGCTGCTCCGCTGAGTTTCTCCAGCACCTTTTGTCTACCTCACTAATAGTGTTCATTCCACCTTTTATCTTAACTTGAGGACTGTGAACCGACGTGAATTGGATTCTCCAGAGATGCAATTATAAGACCTGAAAAGTTACTCCGGTGGCTTAGTTTGCATCTAGACTTTGTGGATTATTTGTGTTGGGGGGGGGGGGGGGGGGATAACAGCATGGATGGACAGATGGAACAAGGTGAGGGAAGAGGGTATAGAACCCCCACCCATCCTCCTCTCCACCAGTGTCCCACCCGGACTATCGACTATTTCTCCCCTCCCCCTTCCACCTTCATTCCTTCCTCCGGCTTCACAATTCGCAGCTCTTCGATCATTTTGTCCCGCACCTCTTATTTCCATCTCTGGCCTTTGTCCAACCATGTGCGTATCAAACACCTCCTCACCTGCGTTCCCCTCCCCTGCTGCACCTTGTCCCTCCGATCCTCCATTATAGCTTTATCTTCCTCCCACCCCAACCCCCCCCCAACTTAGTCCGAAGAAGGGTCCCCAACCCAAAGCTTCACCTGCCCATGTTCCCCAGAGATGCTGCCTGCAACTGCCGAGTTATTAACCATATAACCATATATCAATTACAGCACGGAAACAGGCCATCTCGGCCCTACAAGTCCGTACAGAACAACTTTTTTTCCCCTTAGTCCCACCTGCCTGCACTCATACCATAACCCTCCATTCCCTTCTCATCCATATGCCTATCCAATTTATTTTTAAATTATACCAATGAACCTGCCTCCACCACTTCCACTGGAAGCTCATTCCACACCGCTACCACTCTCTGAGTAAAGAAGTTCCCCCTCATATTACCCCTAAATTCCCCTAGTTACTCCAGCACTTTGTGTGCTTTCTTTTGTAAACCAACGCCTGCAGTTCCGTGTTTCTACTCTCCATCCCTGGGCGATTAATGTTTTTTTTCTACGCGTTATAGTCCAGAGAGGATTTCTTAGCCAACATGGAACCGATGAAGAAACAGACTATTTAGATGTGCCGTGTGTAATGAGGACTGATCAATTAGTGGCCTCGTTTAGGGAATCCTCTGACAAGGAGCGATCGTAAATGATGAAGCTTCATATCTAACTGGAAAGTGAGATAGTTAGATGTGAAACTTGTGTCCTGATATTAGTCTGAAGTAGGGTCCCAACCCGACACGTCACCTGTCCATGTTCTCCACAGATGCTGCCTGACCCACTGAGTTACCCCAGCACTCTGTGTCTTTTTCCCAAACTTAAATAAAGGTAATTAAATAGGTAAGTGTGGGAAGGGACGTCAGATGCTGGTTTAAACTGAAGATAGACACGTTTATGCCTGTCTTCTAATTAAATAAGTATGCAAGGCCAAGTTGGTTAAAAGAGTCCGGGCAAATTGTTTTCCCTCATGGCCTTGAGTTAAACTTTATCCCCCCCCCCCTCACTCGGTAGTGGCAGATAATCTGAACTAATTGACCCCCCCCTCCCCCCCCCCCCCCCCTTTTCCTCCCTCTCCCCTCCCCCCCCTCCCCTCCCCCCCCCCTCCCCCCTCTCCCATCTCCTCCCCCCCTCCCCCCCCTCCCCCTCCCTTCTCCCCCTCCTCCCCCCATTCCCCCCCCCCCCTCCCTCCTCTCCTCCTCCCCCCCCCCTCCCTCCTCCCCTCCCTCCCCTCCCTCCGCTCCCCTCCCCCCCCCCTCCCTCCCCTCGCCCACCCCCCTCCTCCCTCACTCCCCCCCCCCTCCCTCCTCCCCCTCCCCCTCCCCTCCCCCCCTCCCCTCCCCTCTCCCCCCTCCCCCCCCCCCCCCTCCCCCTCCCCCCCCTCCTCCCCCCCCTCCCCCTCCCTCCCCCCCCTCCCCTCCTCCCCTCCCCCCCTCTCCCCCCTCCCTCCTCCCCCCCCCCTTCCCCTCCCCTCCCCCCCTCCCCCTCCCCCCCCTCCCCTCCCCCCCCCTCCCCCCTCCCCTCCCCCCCCCCCTCCCCCCCCCCCCCTCCCCCTCCCCCCCCCTCCCCCCCCCCCTCCCCTCCCCCCTCCCCCCCCCCCTCCCCCCCCTCCCCCCTCCCCCTCTCCCCCTCCCTCCTCCCCTCCCCCTCCCCCTCCCCCCCCTCCCCTCCCCTCCCTCCCTCCTCCCCCTCCCCCCCCCTCCCCCTCCCTCCTCCCCCCTCCCCCCCCCCTCCCTCCCCCCCCTCTCCCCCTCCCCCCTCCCCCCCCCCCCCCTCCCCCCCTCCCTCCCCCCTCCCCTCCCCCCCCCCCCCCCCTCCTCCCCCCCCCCCCCCCCCCCCCTCCCCCTCCCCCCCCCCCCCCTCCCCCCCCTCCCCCTCCCCCTCCCCCTCCCCCTCCCCTCTCCCTCCCCCTCTCCCCCTCCCCTCTCCCCCCCCCCTCCCCCCCCTCCACCCCCCTCCTCCCCCCTACCCCCCACCCAGGTGGTCCATTATAGCGAGGGGTTTACTGTATTCTGCAGAGACCTACAGGTGGCACAGATGGTAGAGCAGCTTCCTCACAGCGCCGGAGACCCGGGGTTCGATCCCGGCCACCGTACTGTCGGTGTGGAGTTTGCACGTTTCCCCCCTGACCGTGTGAGCTTCCTCCGGGTGCTCCGGTTACCTCCCGCCTCCCGCATCCCGAAGACGCGCAGGCTTGTAGGTTAATTGTCCCGTTGTAAAATTGCCCCCAACGTGTTTGGGAGTGGATGTGAAAGTGGGATAGCATAGAACTAGTGTGAACGGGCGATCAATGGCCGGCGTGGACTAGATGGGCCGAAGGGCCTGTTTCCATGCTATATCCCTAATCTAAACTAAGGAAGAATAGTACCAAAGCAAAAGAAAAAGCCCCCATTAATAAAGGGAGAAATGCATTGTAAAATCCATTTATTAAGGAATACAGAAACAGTCTATAAAAGCTCCAGCAAGTATATGAAAAGGAAGGGAGTATCTAAGATAAACATTGGTTCCTTAGAGGATATGACTTAGGAATTAATAATGGGAAATAAGAAATGGCAGAGACCATGAACAAATATTTCATATTTGTCTTCATGCGGGAGCACTAAAAGCCTCCCATTAATAATGGAAAATATAAGCGGCAAAAAGCTGGGAGAGATTTAAAACAAACATTACCAACAAGGTAAATGTGCTGGGAAAACTATTGGTCAATATGTAGTCCACACTTGACAGCCTTCGTTCCAGGGGGTTAAAAGACTGGGTTACAGCCAGGGATGGACACAAAGTGATGGAGTAACTCAACGGGTCAGCCAGCATCCCAGGAGAACATGGATAAGAAGATAGATTGGGTTGGGGGCCTTTCTTCAGACTCACAGGGACAAAAGGGGGGCAGTGAAAGAGGAGTGTGGTTGTGGTCTTCCAAAATTCCCCTTGCCTCTGGAACGCCCTGCCCTCTCTGTGGGTTGGAGTGTGCAAGAAGGAACTGCAGATGCTGGTTTAAACCGAAGATAGACACACAAAGCTGGAGTAACTCAGCGGGACAGGCAGCATCTCTGGAGACAAGGAATGGGTGATGTTTCGAGACCCGACCCGAAATGCCTCCCATTCCTTCTCTCCAGAGAAGCTGCCTGTCCCGCTGAGTTACTCCAGCTTTGTGTGTCTATCTGTGGATGGGAAAATCTTTGTGGGATAAAGGAGAGAGATGGGAAGCAGGAAGCAGTTAGCCTGACATTAGTTTAGTTGAGGTAGTAACTGCAGATGCTGGTTTATCTTAGTTTATTAATATATAATATAATATAATATAATATAATATAATATAATATAATATAATATAATATAACATAATATAATATAATATACTATAATAAACTATAATTTTAAATAATTAATGTAATTTAATTGATATTATATAAAAGATTATAATCGAATATAATAGGATAGAATATATAAGAATTCATATAATAAATAATAATTTGTGTATTGTCATGTGTACCGAGATACAGTGAAAAGCTTTTTGCTGCAAGCTAACCTGTCAGGGGAAAGACTAGATAATGGAAGCTTTTATTGGGACAGTATCAATCAAACTTTGGGAAAATGCTGGTCTACGATTTAGTGAGTGCTATCAGGGCTTTACTCAATCATCATACTATTAAGCAGCAGCTACATGGTTTTATGAAAGGGAAATTGTGTTTGACAACTTCTCTACCCCATTGAGGTCAAATTGGACGAAGTCTATGGAACTGATGCGCTGCAATGCTGAGAGCTGTATTTTGTAGTCTGTAGCTACCCCTTTGCTTTACCTATTGTGCTTGAGTTTGAACTGATTGTATCTATGTCCGATGTCTCTGTTTGCATAGCGTGCAAAAAAAAAGTTTTTTCATGTAATATTAGTAAGACACACACACATACGTAGAAACGCGCACTCACTCACACTCCCACTCACACACGCACTCACACTTACTCTCACACCCACCCCTCGCACTCTCACTCACACTCATACACTCACACTCTCACAGTCACACTCACACATGCACTCACACTCACACCCACCATTCGCACTCTCACTTACACTCTCACATACACTCACACACGCTCACTCACACTCACTCACACTCATGCTCACACTCACACTCTCTCACACACACCCTCACACTCACACTCTCACTCACACTCACACTCACACACACTCTCACTCACACTCACTCACACTCATGCTCACACTCACACTCACACTCACACTCACACACACACTCACACCCTCACACTCACACTCATGCTCACACTCACACTCTCATTCACACTCACACTCTCACACTCTCACACTCACACACACTCACACTCACATTCACACATACAACATACCAGGTGGCGCACTCATTGAATGAAGGCAGGAGTGTACCACCTCACAACCCCCACCCTCCCAGCCAGACATCTCTTGTGTCTCTGTTCCCACATTGCCCTCGTCACTCATCTCATCGCCCACCAAACCGAGTGGAAGCAACAAATCCTCGGCCTCAAGGGAGCACCGAAGGATGTAATAAGGAGGTGGGCCAGGGGTCAGTGACGGAGCTGGTAATCTGCTCCTCAGAACAGTTTCCATCACACGATGGTGGTCTCGTTCTAACACCCGCATCGTGCCTTTCAAAGTTTGACTTTTCTTCCATTTTGGGAGGCAGATTGATGGGGACTGACTGGCGGCAATCTGCTCCTGACTGCATCCCTGTCACATGGAATAATCACTGACTCTGGCACTCGCTGGAGTTCACTGCCAAGTTCCTGACACATCAGACTCACACTCACCTTCACACATACAACATACGTTCCATTTTGTATTCAAGGCTGCATCAGACCGGTGCTGGTTCCTCGTCTTTCACACAGCGATCTCACTCAGTACATGCACCATCTCACCCATATAAATACACGCACATGCACACAGATGTACACACACACACACACACAGCGATCTCACTCAGTACATGCACCATCTCACCCATATAAATACACGCACATGCACACAGATGTACACACACACACACACACAGCGATCTCACTCAGTACATGCACCATCTCACCCATATAAATACATACACATGCACACAGATGTACACACACACACACACACACACACAGCGATCTCACTCAGTACATGCACCATCTCACCCATATAAATACATACACATGCACACAGATGTACACACACACACACACACAGCGATCTCACTCAGTACATGCACCATCTCACCCATATAAATACATACACATGCACACAGATGTACACACACACACACACACACAGCGATACACAGACGCACACACACATGCACAAATACAGACGCACACACACAGATGTACACACACACACACACACAGCCATCTCACTCAGTACATGCACCATCTCACCCATATAAATACATGCACATGTACACAGATGTACACACACACACACACACACACAGCGATCTCACTCAGTACATGCACCATCTCACCCATATAAATACATGCACATGCACACAGATGTACACACACACACACACACACACATATCACAGACGCACACACACCCTCTCACACATATAAATACAGACGCACACACACAGATGTAACACACAGACACAGACACACACACACGTACATACACACATACACACACAGACGCACACACACGTACACACACACACACACACACACGTACACACACACACAGACACACACACACACGTACACACACACACACACACACACACACACACACAAACACACACACACACACACACAGACGTAGCTGATGATAAAGTTGGAGTCATAGAGTGATACAGTGTGGAAACTTGCCCACACCAGCCAAAAATGTCCCAGTTACACTTGTCTCACCTGCCCGCATTTTCTCCATGTCTCTCACCCTCACCTTAAACCTATAGACTTGATGGGCCGAATGGCCTAATTCTACACCTACAACTCATGAACTTGGGCAAGGCACAGTGGAGAACTTGTTATCGCAGAGACCAGGGGGAAAAATACGCTGACACACAGTGATGAAAATGGAAAGACTGACAATAAATCTGTGCGTTAGATCTTCTTCAGGTCTACTTCATTTACCATGTACTGAAAATACTAATCGCCAGAGACTGGAAGCTCTCTGCTGGTTTAAAATATGGATTTTGATTCTGTTTGCAGCTGTTGCTGAGTCTGAGGTGCTAATCTCATCCAATGCTACGTAGTCAGCAGTTATCTCCTTGCAAACGACATCCTCGGTCCCGACTGACTGAAGTGGTGCAGTAAAATTGTCCACGTCAGCAGCATTTTAACATTGCCCAAAACAGCAGGCACAAAGACCTCTATCTGCGACAACTCACATTCTTGTTTTAAAACCAAGACATCTTCTCTATTAGTAGATCAGTGCCTGGAATTTTTATTGAAAATAATGTGTGTGTGTGTGTGTGTGTGTGTGTGTAAAAGTGGGCGCATGTAAAAATGGGTGTGTGTGAGTGAGATTGTGTGTAACAGTGTGTGTAAGAGTGTGTAAGAGCAGTTGTGTAAAAGTGTGTGCGTCTGTACGTTTGTTTGTGAGTTTGTGTGTGTGAGTTTGTGTGTGTGAGTGTGTGTGTTGAGTGTGCGTGTGCGTGTGTGAGAGTGTGTGTGTGTGTGTGTGTGGTGCGTGTGTGTGAGAGTGCGTGTGTAAAAGTGTGTGCGTCTGTACGTTTGTTTGTGAGTTTGTGTGTGAGAGTGTGCGTGTGTGAGTGTGCGTGTATGTGGGTGTAAGTCTGTGTAAGAGCGGGTGTGTAAAAGTGTGCGTGTCTAAGTTTGTTTGTGTGTGTGAGAGAGTGTGTGTGTGTGTATGTGGGTGTAAGTCTGTGTAAGAGCGGGTGTGTAAAAGTGTGCGTGTCTGTAAGTTTGTGTGTTAGTGAGTTTGTGTGTGAGTGAGTGTGAATGTGGGTGCAAGACTATAAGAGTGGGGGAGAGGGGGTCGGGGGAAAACTATTTTTCAATCTCTTACCTTGCCGGAGTTGCGATTTTTTTCCGGATCGTATCTCCGGTTGCTCTGCAGCCTAACATCATGGAGCTGGCGGCCTCGCTCGGGACTGACTTTGAGCCCCACCGTGTGGACGTGGACTTACCATCGGAGCTGATCCCTTGCCTGGGATCGACGCTCCAACCACGGCCTGCGGATTTCACCATCGAGGAGCTCGCAGCCTCCGGTAGAGACCGATGTCGGGAAGCTTCAAATGACGCAGAAGGTTCGACCAGACCCGACCCGGGGTCAGATCGGCCGGCGCGGGGGAGCTGACATCCCTCCGATGTAGGAGCATCAACAATGAACCATATTGACAATAATACTGGGGCTACACGGTGTGGCAACACAGTTGCTGCCTTACAGCGCTTACAGCACCAGAGATTTGGTTTTGTTCGTGGCTACCGGTACGGTCTGTACGCAGTTTGTACATTCTCCCCGTGACCGCACGGGTTTTCTCCAAGATCTTCCGTTACTTCTGACACTGCAAAGACGTACAGGTTTGTCAGTTAATTGGCTCGGCATTTATGTAAACATTGTCCCTTGTGTGTATTGGATAGTGTTAATGTGCAGGGATCACGGGGTCAGTGGTGTTCTGTCCCATGGGCCTGTTTCTGTGTTGTATCTCTACACTCAAACTAAACTACTGATATAGTAAACTTGCATAAGAGTATCAACCCCACATCCATTCAGGGATGTTACACCTATCTTTGCTGCTGTCCACAGGGTGGTGCTGATTTCCAGAGTAGCTTTATGACCTTCTCCATCGAGTTGAGGTCAAGCCTCCTTGCGCTAAAGGCTTGTGTGGCCATGAATCAGCGCTGGTCTCCTGCTGGCCCTGTTTGAGCTCTGCCATCAGCACTCACATCTGTTCAGCTCACAGGTGTGAATCTTTCATGTAGTGAGAACCTCATTCATCATTGTCACCACATTACCCCATCATCCAACCCATCAGAATCCTGCATTTATAGCATCAGTACATCACAGGACTTTCAAAACGTTTATCATTCGTCAACACCAGCAGGTCGGAAGTTGCCTTGTCCTTGGTATTTTTAAGAGTCAAGTCAAGAGAGTTTATTGTCATGTGTCCCAGATAGGACAATGAAATTCTTGCTTTGCTTCAGCACAACAGAACATAGTAGGCATGAATACAGAACAGATCAGTGTGTCCATATACCATTATATAAATATATACACACATGAATAAATAAGCAGATAAAGTGGAAATAAACAGATAATGGTCTATTAATGTTCAGAGATTTGGTCAGTTGAGTTTAATAGCCTGATGGTTGTGGGGGGGGGGGGGGGGGGGGGGGGGGGAGATTGAAACCTTCACATGGTCCACCCTGTTTCAACCATTGCAATCAACCTGGCGTGCACAATCAAATAAGATCAATTAGAACAAGTTGTCCTACAACTTTAGACTGTGCACGCCATACGCAAGAAGAAGAAGAATGGCTTTGGGGAAGTAGCTATTCCTGAACCTGGTCGTTGCAGTCTTCAGGCTCCTGTACTTTCTACCTGAAGGTAGCGGGGAGATGAGTGTGAGGCCAGGATAGTGTGTGGGTCCTTGATGATACTGCCAGCCTTTTTGAGGCATAGACTGTGATAGATCCCCTCGATGGTAGGGAGGTCAGAGCCAATGATGGACTGGGCAGTGTTTTGTAGTCTTTTCCGCTCCTGGGCGCTGAAGTTGCCGAACCAAGCCACGATGCAACCGGTCAGCATGCTCCCTTGACCATGTGAAGTTCCTGTTGAGGTTGCTGCTCATCAGTCCTTTCATTACCAATTGTTCTCTGGACAGTCCCACTCTGACTCCCTTAAGGCCTCGGCAAATGACTCGGCAAGGCCAGCAGCATAATCAAGGACTAGTCCACCCTGGCCACTCTAACTTCTCCCCTCTCCCATGGGGCAAAAGGTACAGAAGCGTGAAAACGCACCTCCAGATTCAGAGGCAGTTTCTTCCCAGCTGTTATCAGGCAACTGAATCATCCTACCACAACCAGAGAGCAGTCTTGAGCTACTATCTACCTCGTTGGAGACCCTTGGACTATCTTTGATCGGACTTTACTGGCTTTACCTTGCACTAAATGCTATTCCCTTATCATGTATCTGTACACTGTCAAAGGCTTGATTGTAATTATGTATTGTCTTTCCGCTGACTGGTTAGCACGCAACAAAAAAGCTTTTCACTGTACCTCGGTACACATGACAATAAACTAAACTGACCTCTGCTCTTTTCATCCTGCAGCATGTCCTAATTCTGCTCTTCGAATGAGTGGGAGTCTAGAGATATGGAAGGGTAAGGTGTGAAAACGTCAGATCAAAGCAGATGTTCATTCGGGAAATGTAGAATGGTTCTATTGTTCTGATGTTCTTGAGCCTCTCTTTGGGCTTTGTAGTTTGGTGCCAGGTTTAATAATGTTTGAGTTTGGGATGGTTGACTATGGTAAAGGCTACTGTTGTGCCTCTCGTTCCTACAGATTTATTTCCCCCCAATGCTATATTTTCTGGAATACTTACAGCTATGTCACAGCTTATGTGATAAATGATGTCTTTTTCTTGAGAGTACACTTGTATTGCAGACTAAGTTGAAAGCCGAACAAGATATTTCCAACCAATAGCAAAATTAAAAATAAATGAGGTTTAAAACAAAATCCCAACGTGATGTGAATTAAGATTTTATTTGAGATTTTTCATTTTTTCGATCTGGATTGAAATTGTAGAGAAATATGTCTAGAATGAAGTCCTTCACATCTCTGAAGGCATCTCAATGAATAAGACATGTTTCAACAATTTGGCTGTTTCACAGACCATTTACCTATTAAAATCTACTGGATTATTTATTTTTAATACTTATACAGGAATAAAATTCAATTTGGTAGTTCCCCCTCTTTAGTTTTCAGTTTAGTTTAGAGATACAGCGGGAAACAGGATCTTCTGACCGCCTAGTCCGCTCCGACCAGCGATCCCCGCACACCAACACTGTCCTACATACGTTAGAAACATAGAAAATAGGTGCATGAGGAGGCCATTCGGCCCTTCGAGCCAGCACCGCCATTCATTGTGATCATGGCTGATCGCTCCAATCAATAACCCGTGCCTGCCTTCACCCCATATCCCTTGACTCCACTAGCCCCTAGAGCTCTATCTAACTCTCTCTTAAATCCATCCAGTGATTTGGCCTCCACTGCCATCTGTGGCAGGGAAATTCCACAATTTCACAACTCTCTGGGTGAAAAAGGTTTTTCTCACCTCAGTCTTAAATGGCCTCCCCTTTATTCTAGTACAGCCAATGCATTTCGTTGTCTCCGTCAAGAGAATCTGAATCTGAATCTGAGCCATCAGAGATTATGGCAAGAAGGCAGGAGATTGGGGTTGGGAGGAGAAATAGCTCAGCCATGATTGAATGGCGGAGTAGACTTGATGGGCCGAATGGCCAAATTCTGCTCCTATCATTCATGAACATGTTGGAGGACTGGAATGTTGAGAACATGGTGGTTCAAATTGAGGTTTGATTTGTGGACAGATTGGAGAGACTAGGATCGAGTAGGAAAGAACTGCAGATGCTGGTTTAAATTGGAGATAGACACAAAATGCTGGAGTAACATCAGTTTGAAGATCCATTGACTTGGCCTCCACAGCCTTCTGTGGCAGAGAATTCCACAGATTCACCACCCACCATCCTCACTCTATAACGTCACAAGGTCATAAGGAATAGGAGTAGAATTAGGCCATTCGGCCCATCATGTCTACTCTGCCATTCAGTCATGGCTGATCTATCTCTCCCTCCTAACCTCATACCTTTGCCTTCTCCCTATAACCTCTGACATCTATCATTGTTTGAGGTGCCTGGGTTCACCTTATCAAAGAGCCCCTGCAAGTACCAATGCACCATCTCTGTTGGGCCCCCTCTCACGAATCACGCACTCAAATCGGCCTGCCCCACGATGTGAGTTTCCTCAAGAGCTCTCCCGAGTTTAGAAAAAAAATCAAACTCGTGTAATTCTACGGCCTTCCACGAGTAAGTTCACGAGCCCCTTACCAGCTCCTACGAGTAAAAAGTAACAATTTTTTCACCACGAGTATTTTTTTACTCGTGATCATTTTTCACTGTGTTGAAAAAAACTTCACCAGTAAAAAAATACTAGTGATGAAATTTGTTTTCGTTTTTACTCGTAGGAGCAAGTGAACATAGAAACATAGAAATTAGGTGCAGGAGTAGGCCATTCGGCCCTTCGAGCCTGCACCGCCATTCAATATGATCATGGCTGATCATCCAACTCAGTATCCCGTACCTGCCTTCTCTCCATACCCCCTGATCTCCTTAGCCACAAGGGCCACATCTAACTCCCTCTTAAATATAGCCAATGAACTGTGGCCTCAACTACCCTCTGTGGCAGAGAGTTCCAGAGATTCACCACTCTCTGTGTGAGAAAAGTTCTTCTCATCTCGGTTTTAAAGGATTTCCCTTTTATCCTTAAGCTGTGACCCCTTGTCCTGGACTTCCCTAACATCGGGAACAATCTTCCTGCATCTAGCCTGTCCAACCCCTTAAGAATTTTGTAAGTTTCTATAAGATCCCCTCTCAATCTTCTAAATTCTAGAGAGTATAAACCAAGTCTATCCAGTCTTTCTTCATAAGACAGTCCTGACATCCCAGGAATCAGTCTGGTGAACCGTCTCTGCACTCCCTCTATGGCAATAATGTCCTTCCTCAGATTTGGAGACCAAAACTGTACGCAATACTCCAGGTGTGGTCTCACCAAGACCCTGTACAACTGCAGTAGAACCTCTCTGCTCCTATACTCAAATCCTTTTGCAATGAAACATAATCGTAGAAGGTCGTAAGAGTTCGTAGAATACCACGAGTTTGATTTTTTTTAACTCGGGAGAGCTCTTGGGTAAACTCGCCTCGTGGGACAGGGGTTAAAAGGATCGTCAAGCGAGCTTACCCTCGTGGGGTTAAAGGATGAATCCCGGCCAGCCCTCTCTGCAAAGCACCAGGCTCCTCTCCCTTATACTACTGCTCGTTTCTTCACTAATGCCACTTGTCCTTGTTGGATTACATTGTGCGAAGATTGAGTAGTCTCTCCATGGGGAAGGATTAAACCGTCATCAGTCACCGAGACTCTGGCTGACTGCAGGAACCGCAGCGTGCAGTCAATACTGTAATCAAATCACTCCAATCGCTATGCAGCGCATGTTGCTGCTCGGATTGGGAATGTCGTGTGTGTCTTGTTTTGAAGGGCATAATGAAAAGTCCTCCAACCCCCCCGAACTCCTCACCAGCGTTCCTGAGCCACAGCGTTCTATGTTTCACCAGGAGGACAGAATTGCTGGAGATACTCAGCGGGTGCGGCAGTTTCTATGGAGCGAAGGAAAAGGACAACGTTTCGGCCAAAACCCGTGTGTCTTTATGTCTTCCACAATGGAATCAAGGATTTCCAGGATTTCTAATCTGGGGAAAGATGGACCATTTTGACACACAGTGGGATTTGGAACTCTCTGCCACAAAAGTTCCCACTAAGAGGGAGTTAATGGTTTAAGGGGCAGAGAACAGGTACGGGATCTGAGTTGGATGATCAGCCATGATCATATTGAATTGCAGGCTCGAAAGGGCCGAATGGACTCCTGCACTAATTTCTGTTTCTATGTTTCTATGATACAACATCTGAATGTCTGAAGCAGAGTCTCAACCCGGGACATCACCCATTCCTTCTCTTCAGAGACGCTGCCCGACCCGCTGAGTTACTCCAGCATTTTGTGTCTACCTTCGATGTAAAACAGCATCTGCAGTTCATTCCTACATGTTGTACAATGTCTCTCAGAACGACCTGAGGAAGGTTCCTCTGTTTGAGCTCCGGCCTCTGCACAACACTGCCACCCCATGGACCCACAGAGTACTTCTTCCATTCCCATTCCATTTATCATAGATAGACACTTTCTCATCAGTGAGGCCAAGATAAAGGCAAGGATGTCTTGAAACACCGGTGAAATGGAGCAGACCATGAGAAGAGGAGGGTGGCAGACAGGACCCATGTTACTCCTTTAGGCCACACGTGAGATTCAGTCTGAAGAAGGGTCTCGACCCGAAACGTCACCCATTCCTTTGTCTGTCCTGCTGAGTTACTCCTGCATTTTGTGTCTATCTTTGGTGTAAAGCAGCATCTGCACTTCCTTCCTACACACACACACGTCACCTACCCATGTTACCCAGAGAACGATGACCTCTAGTCGTAGACTTTCCCACTAATGGAACATCCTCTCCACCTCCATGTTCTCGAAGCCTTTAATTTTTACACCCCTCACCTTAACTCTATGCCCTCGAGTCTTTGACTATTCCCACCCTGAGAATAAAATATTCTGACTGCCTACCCCAACAATAACTCGGCTTCACCATCTGATTTATTTTTGTTTATCAAGTTGAGGTTTTAAAGATTACCCGTGTGCACGCTTGGAGCACAGCTAATTTACCCATTTTACTCATTTAATAATTAAAACAAGAGGCTGTATATTAAACAACATTTGTTGCTAATTGGATTCAGAAATGTAATTGATTCAACATGAAATTCTGGCATCATGATGGCTGTAATTAAAGTGTCAGGCAGTGAATGGTGGATAATTGGAGCTTTTTACAGTTTTTATCTTTTAAAAGTGTATCAATATGCTTGGAACTGTCTGACATATAACACTTCCTATATCATTCACATTAACTGCTTTCATTCAAGGTAGACACAAAATGGTGGAGTAATTCAGTGGGACAGGCAGCATCTCTGGAGAGAAGGAATGGGTCTCTTCAATTACCTGTTTTCTAGACCCCCCCAGCCCATTCCCCCATCTTTAGTAGTCTGAAGAAGGGTCTCGACCCGAAACATCACCCATTTCTTCTCTCCAGAGATGCTGCCTGTCCCGCTGAGTTACTCCACCATTTTAACCATATAACCATATAACAATTACAGCACGGAAACAGGCCATCACGGCCCTACAAGTCCATGCCGAACAAATTTTTTTCCCCTTAGTCCCACCTGCCTGCACTCGTACCATAACCCTCCATTCCCTTCTCATCCATATGCCTATCCAATTTATTTTTAAATGATACCAATGAACCTGCCTCCACCACTTCCACTGGGAGCTCATTCCACACCGCCACCACTCTCTGCGTAAAGAAGTTCCCCCTCATATTACCCCTAACCTTCTGTCCCTTAATTCTGAAGTCATGTCCTCTTGTTTGAATCTTCCCTATTCTCAAAGGGAAAAGCTTGTCCACATCAACTCTGTCTATCCCTCTCATCATTTTAAAGACCTCTATCAGGTCCCCCCTTAACCTTCTGCGCTCCAGAGAATAAAGACCTAACTTATTCAAACTATCTCTGTAACTTAGTTGTTGAAACCCAGGCAACATTCTAGTAAATCTCCTCTGTACTCTCTCTATTTTGTTGACATCCTTCCTATAATTGGGCGACCAAAATTGTACACCATACTCCAGATTTGGTCTCACCAATGCCTTGTACAATTTTAACATTACATCCCAGCTTCTATACTCAATGCTCTGATTTATAAAGGCTAGCATACCAAAAGCTTTCTTTACCACCCTATCTATATGAGATTCCACCTTCAAGGAACTATGCACGGTTATACCCAGATCCCTCTGTTCAACTGTATTCTTCACTTCCCTACCATTTACCATGTACGTCCTATTTTGATTTGTCCTGCCAAGGTGTAGCACCTCACATTTATCAGCATTAAACTCCATCTGCCATCTTTCAGCCCATTTTTCCAAATGGCCTAAATCACTCTGTAGACTTTGGAAATCCTCTTCATTATCCACAACACCCCCTATCTTGGTATCATCTGCATACTTACTAATCCAATTTACCACACCTTCATCCAGATCATTGATGTACATGACAAACAACAAAGGACCCAACACAGATCCCTGAGGCACCCCACTAGTCACCTGCCTCCAACCCGATAAACAGCCATCCACCATTACCCTCTGGCTTCTCCCATTCAGCCACTGTTGAATCCATTTTGGGTCTATCCTTGGTGTAAAGCAGCATTTGCAGTTCCTTCCTACATATTTTGCACTGCTCTCACATACTGCCCAGAGCAGTTCCAATAGATATGGGCCAAATGTGGGTAAGTGGGGCGAGCTTAGATGGGACGTCTTGGTAGGTGTGGATGAGTTCCTGTACACATTGGACTGGAGTGCAGTGGATGTTTGGATGATAAGATTATTGGAGTACAGGCGCGAAGTTCGCAACACAAAGAAAGATGGCCTGGATAGAGTGGATGTGGAGAGGATGGTTCCACCGGTGGGAGAGTCCAGGAACAGAGGCCACAGCTACAAAATAAAAAAACATTCCTTTCGAAAGGAGGAATTTCTTTCGTCAGAGGGTGGTGAATCTATGGATTTATGGGGCTGTCCCACTGTAGGAGTTAATTCAAGAGTTCTCCCGAGTTGCCCCTGATTAGAACTCGGAGAATTACGGTAATAGCCGCTCGTAGGTACTCGGGGCTCTCGTGGACATTTTTCAACATGTTGAAAAATCTTCACGAGTCTTCCCGAGCTTACCTCGTTTCCCGAGTACCTGCCATTAGCGTTACGAGCCACTAAGAGACGTCCCGAGCTCCGACGTACCCGCTATGTACATTCTATGTGCTTACCACGAGTTAGGTTTGTTTTTTTTAACTCGGGAGAGTTCTTGAATTAAGGAGAGCCCTTAAATTGCCACAGAAATCTGTGGAGGCCAAGTCAATGGATATTTTCAAGGTGGAGATTGATAGGTTCTTGGTTAGTCAGGGGTTATGGGGAGAAGGCAGGAGAACATTCTCTTCTCACACTTTACCCTTCCATATCTCTGTGCCTCCCTCTCCACTGACTTTCAGGCTTAAGATAGGATCGACCCAAAACATCGCCCATTCCTTCTCTCCAGAGATGCTGCCTGTCCTCTCCTTCAGCTTAGCTCCCTCTGGTGGATGTCAGAGTCAGTGCCTTATTCATTTTAGTTTTTGGTTTGGAGATACAGCACAGATACCTTTCAGGCCCTTTAGGCAACCGACTAAAAGCACAAGACTGCAAAAATAAGAGATACGCTAAAAAGCTTTTGTTGCATGCTATCCAGTCAGCAGAGACTATACATGATTACAATCGAGCCATTTACAGTGTATAGATACAGATTCAGGGACAATTTCTTCCCTGGTACATAAAAAGGCTGGAGAAACTCAGCGGGTGCAGCAGCATCTATGGAGCGAAGGAAATAGGCAACGTTTCGGGCCAAAACCCTTCCTCAGGTTTCGGCCCGAAACGTTGCCTATTTCCTTCGCTCCATAGATGCTGCTGCACCCGCTGAGTTTCTCCAGCATTTTTGTGTACCTTCGATTTTCCAGCATCTGCACAGTTCCTTCTTAAACAATTTCTTCCCAGTTGTTAGGAGATGCTATTCTCTTTATCCTGTATCTATTCACTTGGTACCCGTGACAATGAACAAATAAATGATAATCCGGGCAGCATCTGAAAGCTGACTTTCTGGCAATACAGCACTCGAGTGCAAACCTTGGCCTTTTAGCTTTGACATGGAACGTGAATTTTCTCAGAGAGGAGAGTGCAACACACACTCAGCTCCCCGCTACCTTCAGATAGAAGGTACAGGAGCCTGAAATCTGCAACGTCCAGGTTCAGGAATAGCTACTTCCCCACAGCCATCAGGCTATTAAACTCAACTCAAACGAAACTCTGAACATTAATAGTCCATTGCACTTTATCTGCTTATTTATGTGTGTGTATATATATATATATATATTCAATGGTATATGGACACACTGATCTGTTCTGTATTTATGCCTTCTATATTCGGTTGTGCTGAAGCAAAGCAAGAATTTAATTGTCCGATCTGGGACACATGACAATAAACTTTCTTGCATGTTGAATCTTGAATCTTGACTGAGCTGGGGCTGTCAATTGTAATCTGGGCACTTCCCACTAATCTCACGCAGGTCACGGGGAGAACGTACAAACTCCGTACAGACAGCACCCGAAGTCAGGATCGAACCCGGGTCTCTGACGCTGATGCGCAGAGACACAGTTTCGTGAACTTGATAACCAGCTTGGATGGTGTTAAACATTGAACTGTCATCTATGAACAACAGCCTGACGTGTGTGTTTTGATCCCCCCCCTCCCCCTCCCCAATCTTTGCACACCCCCAATCATTTCCACTCATCACATAATTTCAAGTTTCATGAATCTTGTGTTTATGACTGTTGGCAGATCAATTTCCCTCCTGGGATAGATAAAGATCTATTGGATCGTATCGCATTGTCCAAGTGGTCCAGCGCAGAGTGGAGAGATACTACACAGGGGAAGGATTGATCTGGATTCTCCAACGTCCTGTTTCTGTGAGAGAGGGAGATTATTTTGTCTTCTCCTCTTGCATCCGATGGGCTTCATGTGCTTCATGAGTCACTCACTGCTCCGTCAATGCTCAGAGCTAAAACCCAGCAGCTAAAAATACACAGTTCTGTGGTATGGTCAATGCACTTCTCCGAACTTCGTGAGTAGTGATCAGTGAGGCAGAAGATTGTTAGATCAGGCTTTGAGGCTTAGAATTCCCCTTCCCAAAAGCCTAGCTATTGAGTACATTCAAGAGCTGTCGTCAATAGAACCAAGGTCATGGTGGCGCAGCGGTAGAGTTGCTGCCTTACAGCCAATGCAGCGCCGGAGACCCGGGTTCAATCCCAACTATGGGTGCTGTCTGTACGGAGTTTGCACGTTCTCCCTGTGATCTGGCTGCGTGGGTTTTAGGAGAAATGGTGGAAGTGCCTGTTTCTCTGGACTCCATCGGGAAGGAGCTTGAGTTAGACTGGATGTTTTTGAATGTTTGTTCGTTGTGCTTGCCTCTGTGTCGGGGAGGGGACAGATAATGAGCCAACTGCTGACGCATGTGCACTTTGATAGGACACCAGCCTTCTGGGCTTGATAAAGTTGAGTGTTCCTCTGCTGTGCCCTTAGATAAGATGTGAAATGTGCAGTTGGTCTCACTGACTGAGTCCGCGCTGACGTGTCCTGATTCCTGCAGGCCTAATGCCGGAATCATTCGCAAGGAGCTGGAATGTCTTTTGCCTGCTTCAGGAGAGTGAGTACGGCCTTTTCTGCTGCAAACGTGGGTTCTGTACGAGAGAGAATAGGAGATTCGGGCACAGATGGGTTGTGAAACTCCAAGCCAGTTTTTTAAAAATTGCTCAGAAAATCAAAATAAAAGTTTCAACTTCAGAGACAATGATTGTGCGTTTCCTCAAACGGTGCTAATTTAAAAGTAAAGAACATTGAGATAGACAAAAATGCTGGAGTAAGTCAGCAGGACAGGCAGCATCTCGGGATGGAAGGAGTGGGTGACGTTTCAGGTCGAGACCCTTCTTCAGACTGAGAGTCAGGGGAGAGGGAGTCACAGAGGTAAGAGATCAAAAGAGATGTGGTTCAAGGAAAATATAGAACAGATAGTTTTTGGTTCTTGGTTCTCCAAAATATTCCAAATGGAATTTAAACTGGAGGTGGCAGAGGGTGTAACTGAAGCAAAAGAGGGCTCTTGGAGAAGAAAATGCTGGAGTAAGTTAGCAGATGAAGAAAGACTGGATAGACTTGGTTTTACTCTCTAGAATTTAGGAGATTGAGAGGGGATCTTATATAGAAACTTACAAAATTCTTAAGGGGTTGGACAGGCTAGATGCAGGAAGATTGTTCCCGATGTTAGGGAAGTCCAGGACAAGGGGTCACAGCTTAAGGATAAGGGGGAAATCCTTTAAAACCGAGATGAGAAGAACTTTTTTCACACAGAGAGTGGTGAATCTCTGGAACTCTCTGCCACAGAGGGTAGTTGAGGCCAGTTCATTGGCTATATTTAAGAGGGAGTTAGATGTGGCCCTTGTGGCTAAGGGGATTAGGGGGTATGGAGAGAAGGCAGGTACGGGATACTGAGTTGGATGATCAGCCATGATCATATTGAATGGCGGTGCAGGCTCGAAGGGCCGAGTGGCCTACTCCTGCACCTAATTTCTATGTTTCTATGTTTCTAAGAAGAGCTACCTTATATTTAGTTGCGGCTGGTTGTGTAACTATGGTAGGGTGAAGATTATTCCATGCTTTAATTGTGCGGGGGAAGAATGAATTGCTGTACACATCTGTCTTGGCAGCTGGTATCTCAAATTGGATCGAATGCCCTCGTCTGCTCCGAATTGGATTGGGGTTGGTGTAGGTTTGGTAGTCTATGTCGAGCTGCCCATTTAACATTTCAAGTTCAAGTGAGTTTATTGTCCCTGTATAGGACAATGAAATTCTTGCTTTGCTTAAGCACACAGAAAAATAGTAGGCATTTACTACAAAACAGATAAATGTGTTCATATACCATGATATAAATATATACACACATGAATAAATAAACTGGTAAAGTGCAAATAACAGAAAGTGGTTGTTAATAATCAGAGTTTTGTCTGAGCCAGGTTTAATAGCCTGATGGCTGTGGGGAAGTGGCTATTCCTGAACCTGGTTGTTGCAGTCTTCAGGCTCCTGTACCTTCTACCTGAAGGTAGCAGGGAGATGAGTGTGTGGCCAGGATGGTGTGGGTCTTTGATGATACTGCCAGCCTTTTTGAGGCAGCGACTGCGATAAATCCCCTGTAAAAACAGGTCAAACGTTGAGCTAGTACAAGGTAGCAACAAAGCAGACAGGTGAGCAATGTCATCGGAGGGACAGTCAGACTTGGTCGGTGACCAGTGAACGGGGAGGGATGGAGAGAGAGGGAAAGCAAGGGTTATTTGAAGTTAGCAAAGTTAACATTCATACCCCTGGGGTGTAAGCACCCAAGCGTAATATGAGGTGCTGTTCCTCTAATTTGCGTTGCGGTATCTGTCCTATTGATGTCCACTCTTAGAGGATCTATTACAGTGGCCGGATAGTTAATGGGCAATGGGAAGAGGTTTATCATGTTCCATTATTGCATCCAGCTCATTCTCTCATGTGATGACACATTTCCTTTAACATGGAATGGAACTCATGAGAGTTCCTGCACAATTAATTGTAGATTTTGTAAGTACAGAAAAACCAGCCAGCCCCTTGGTGCTGATCCGAGACAACTGATCACTTATTTATTTGTAGCCAGAGTGAGTCCCACCGTAAATTGGAGGAGCAGCACCTCACATTTCACATGGGTGGTTTACACCCCTGCGGTATGAACATTGACTTCTCCAATTTCAGGTAGTCCTTGCTTTCTCCCTCCTTCCCTTCCCCTTCCCAGCTCTCCCACAGCCCACTCTCCGCCTCTTCCTTTCTTCTTCCCCCCCCCCCCCCCCACCTCCACATCAGTGAAGAAGGGGTCTCGACCCGAAATGTCACCTATTCCTTCGCTCTATAGAAGCTGCCTCACCCGTTGAGTTTCTCCAACATTTTTTGTCTACTTTCGGTTTTTCCAGCACCTGCAGTTCCTTCTTAAACTTAGTTACATCAAGTAACCAGGAGCCCCAAATCCAAACTGTGGTTTAGCCCCTCTCTGTGTTTTATGTAGACAAGCCTTGCCAACTGATAGTTTAGATTAGTTTATTGTCACGTGTATCGAGGTAGAGTGAAATCCTTCCGTTGCGTGCTAACCAGTCAGCGGAACGACAATACATGATTACAGTTGAGCTATCTACAGTGTACAGATGCATGATAAAGGGAATAACGTTTAGTGCAAGGTCAGCCAGTAAAGTCCGATCAAAGATAGCCCGAGGGTCTCAAATGAGGTAGATAGTATTCTCCATGGTGATGTAAGTAGGTCAGGTCATGCATCTTTTCCCAGTGGCTAGCCAAAATTGGCTGGATGGAATGATGAGGTGTCAAAATTAATCCGAGGAACTCTTGGAATGTGTATCTTTTTTAATTGAAGTAAATCAATAGCCGATATGTCATATATCGTGTTTCTAAGGAAAATGAACTGGATATTATTGTGAGTGAGATGGACATAGACTGCTGGAGTAACTCAGCGGGTCAGGCAGCATCTCTGAATAAGAGTGTAGGTGATGTTCTTGCGTATGGCATGCACAGCCTACAGTTGTAGGACAACTTGTTCTATTTGATCTTACTTGATTGTGCACGCCAGGTTGATTGCATTCGTTGAAACAGGGCGGACCTCGTGAAGGTTGCAATCTCCCACCCCACTTTTTTTGCCGTTTCACTCAATTTCCCAAACACACCCCCACCCCCCCCCACCTCACCTGTATCCACCTATCACTCAACAGACTTTGTCCTGCCCCATCTACCTTTCATTATTCCCAATGTTGGAGCAGTCCAGAACAAGGGGTCACAGTTTAAGGATAAGGGGGAAGTCTTTTAGGACCGAGATGAGAAAATCATTTTTTACACAGAGAGTGGTGAATCTGTGGAATTCTCTGCCACAGAAGGTAGTTGAGGCCACAGTTCATTGGCTGGATTTAAGAGGGAGTTAGATGTGGCCCTTGTGGCTAAAGGGATCAGGGGAGATGGAGAGAATGCAGGTATGGGATATTGATTTGGATGATCAGCCATGATCATATTGAATGGCGGTGCAGGCTCGAAGGGCCGAATGGCCTATTCCTGCACCTATTTTCTATGTTTCTTTCCAGCTTTCTTCCCCTCCACTAAAATCAGCCTGAAGAAGAGTCCTGACCTGAAATGTGGCCCATTCATGTTCTCCAGAGATGCTGCCTGTCCCGCTGAGTTACTCCAGCATTTTGTGTCTATCTTCAAATTAAACCAGCATCTGCAGTTCGTTGCTACACACGGCGCTCCTACATCTTTGTTGGGTCCAAACCCTTGGCGGTTCCTACTCAATGGCAGAGCTTCCACCAGCACTGCCGTGGTTGCAGAACTTGAATCACCATCATCTTTTCAAGGACAACTCGGTATCAACCGTCAAGGCTGGGGCTTGCCAGCAACATGCTCATCCAGAAGATGGATGAAATAACATCTCAACAAATCACCTCGATTATTTTGGCTTAGGCTGATGAAATGCACAATTATCCTTCAGCACAGAAAAAGTCACAAAGTGCTGGAGCAAATTAGTAGATCAGGCAGCATCTCTGGAGAACATGAATGGGCAACATTTCAAGTCGGGACTCTTCTTCAGACTGATTGTAGTGGAGGGGAAGAAAGCTGGAAGAAAGGTACGATGGGCGGGACAAAGCATGTCGAGTGACAGGTGGATACAGGTGAGGGAGAGGTGGGGGGTTTGATTGGCAAATGGTTGGACAAAGGCCAATACAGAAGGTGTGAGAGAGAAGAGGCATGAAATGGGGAAAAAAGACCCAAAGTGCTGGAGGAACTCAATGGGCCAGGCAGCATCCCTGGAGAACATGACCAGGTGATATCTCATGTTGGGACCCTTCTTCACACTGATTGTGGGGGGAGAGGGGGAAGGAAAACTGGAAGAGAGGAGGGGCAGGTAGGTAATGTCTGGCAGTTCAGATTCAGATTCAGATTCAATTTTAATTGTCATGTTCAGTGTACAGTACAGAGACAACGAAATGCATTTAGCATCTCCCTTGAAGAACGACATAGCAAACGATTTGAATAAAAAAAAAATAATAATAAGTGTCCGGGGGGGGGGGGGGGGGGGGGGGGGTGATTGGCAGTCACCGAGGTACGTTGTTTAGTAGAGTGACAGCGGCCGGAAAGAAGCTGTTCCTCGACCTGCTGGTTCGGCAACGGGAGACCTGTAGCGCCTCCCGGATGGTAGGAGGGTAAACAGTCCATGGTTGGGGTGAGAGCAGTCCTTGGCGATGCTGAGCGCCCTCCGCAGACAGCGCTTGCTTTGGACAGACTCAATGGAGGGGAGCGAGGAACCGGTGATGCGTTGGGCAATTTTCACCACCCTCTGCAATGCCTTCCGGTCGGAGACAGAGCAGTTGCCATACCATACTGTGATGCAGTTGGTAAGGATGCTCTCGATGGTGCAGCGGTAGAAGTTCACCAGGATCTGAGGAGACAGATTGAGTTAATAGGTTGATAGAAATGTAGGAGTGTGGGCAGATAATTAGATGGTCGGACAACTGCCGGAGATGAAAAGACGGAAGGTGTGAGACAAAAGAGTTGCGAATTGTGAAGCTGGAGGAAGGAATGGAGATGGAAGAGAGGAGAAATAGGTGAATATCCGAATGGGACACGGGGGAGGAGGGGGGGAAGAGTTACCCAAAATTCAAAGTTCATACCATTGTGTTATAAACTACTGAAGTGAAATATGAGGTGACATCACTCCAGTACACGTGTGGCCTCTCTTTGTTCATACAGTTGGCTTGTGAAAGGTGATACCAGGGGAAGTAATATAAGTGTTGGAAGGAAATAGAATAGAATAGAATAGAATGGAATGGAATACCTTTTATTGTCATTCAAACAACTTGGTTTGACTGAAATTGCATTTTCTACAGTTTTACATTGCAAAAAAACCCAAGACCCAAATGTAACACAGTTTACATAAACACCCATCACAGTGGATCTCCAACATCTCACTGTGATGATTTTAAAATGTTAAAATGATTTAAATGGTTTGAACTGAAGATAGACACAAAATGCTGGAGTAACTCAGCGGGCCAGGCAGCAGCATTTCTGGAGAGAAGGAATGGGTGACGTTTCGGGTCGAGACCCTTCTTCAGGCTATGTCGGTGGAAGGAGACAGTGGGGATTAGGTGGGTTAGCGTATGATGAGCAAGCGTTTGACGGCACTGGGCCTCTACTCTCTGGAGTTTAGAAGGTTGAGGAGGGACCTCATTGAAACTTACATAATAATGAAAGGCACAGATAGAGTGGATGTGGAATGGATGTTTCCACTGTTGGGAGAGTCTAGGACCAGTAGTCAAAGCTTTAGAATTAAGGGGCGCTCTTTTAGAATGGAGGTGAGGAGGAACTTCTTTAGTTAGAGGGTAGTTAATCTGTGGAACTCATTGCCACAGTGGGCTGTGGAGGCCAAGTCAGTGCATATATTTTTACGGCAGAGCTAGACAAATTCTTGATTAGAACGGGTGTCAAGGGTTTTGGGGAGAAGACAGGAAAATGGGATGTGGAGGCATGATTGAATGGTGGTGTAGACTCGATGGGCCGAATGGCCTAATACTACTCCTATAACGTGAACTTTTGGGAGGGAGAAGAGGAAGGGAAGAAATGGTGGGGGGGGGGAAAGCGATATCTGTAGAAGGGTCTTGACCCGAAATGTCACTCATTCCTTCTCTCCAGAGATGCTGCCTGTCCCACTGCGTTACTCTGGGTTTTTGTGTCTATCTTCAGTTTAAACCTGCGCCTGCAGTTCCTTCTTACATATCCTGGCTTCCATTTGTCATATCCCATGGTGGTAATATTCAGGAATGCAGGATTTTTCTCTGGCAATTAATTAGCAATCATCCAAACAACCTCATGATGCAGTACAGCGTTGTTTACACACACACACACACGCACACAGACAGAGACACACGCACACACACACACGCACACACACACACACGTACACACACACACACACACACACACACACACACACACACACACACACACACACACCACGCACACGCAGCACGCACACGCGCACACACACACACACACACACACACACACACACACACGCACACACACACACACACACACACGCACACACACACACACACACACACACGCACACGCGCACACACACACACACGCACACACACACACATACACACACACACGCACACACGCACACGCACACACACACGCATGCACACGCACACACACACACACACACACGCACACGCACACGCACGCACGCACACACACAGCGTTACCTTTATTGTGTTGCTGTTAACTTAATGAAGCTCAGGGGAGGATAATCAGAGAGCTAGATAGGGCTCTTAAAGATAGCGGAGTCTGGGGATATGGGGAGAAGGCAGGAACTGGGCACTGATTGGGGATGATCAGCCATGATCACATTGGATGGCGGTGCTGGCTCGAAGGGCCAAATGGCCTAGTCCTGCACCTATTGTCTATTGTCCATTTCTGTCTATTTAGGAAATATGATGTTTGATGTAAAATAGGAGTGATTGTAAAATATGCAATGGTTTAAGCAGTGAGGTGGATTCATATTTAAAAATAGGTGCTGGAGTCTGAAGAAGGTTCTCGACCCAAAACGTCACCTAGTCCTTTCCCCAGAGATACTTCCTGACCTGCTGAGTTACTCCAACGTTTTGTTGGTATCTGAGAGAGACATGGGTCCTGCCTTTGGACTCGGTTTAGTTTTGTTTAGTTCAGTTTAGAGATTCAGTGCAGAAACAGGATCCTTGGACCACCGAGTCCATGCCGACAGTGGTCCCCACACACCAACACTATCCTATACACAATAGGGAGAATTTTACATTTATTCCAAGCTAATCGACCCACAAACCTGTCCGTGTTTGGATTGTGGCCGCGGGACTCTGCGAGCGCACGCCGGTGGCTCTAACACCAAGACCCGGTGTGCGACCTTGCATCACCCGACGTGGCTTTAATGGCCGCGGGACAATCGCCATCGCCAGCCGGGGGCTTTGACTTTGACTCTGACATCGGGGGGGGGGGGGGGGGGATAATTTTTTTTTGGAGTGCAGATTATGTGGAGATGTTGAGATGTAAATTAGTTTTTTTGGCCTTTGTTTCATGTATGGCGATGGCATTTCGATGGATGAATTTATAGTAGAAAAGTTTATGTTGTGTCATGGACCATGTACAACGAAATTTAAAATGTTGTCAGTTGTAATGTATGGCTGCAGAACACAGGCATACACACCCAACCCTTCCTTCTGTCTCAAGGGGTCCAAATGACAATTAAATTGAATCTTGAATCTTGAATCTTGAATCTTGTGGGTGGGAGGAAACCGAAGATCTCGGAAAAAACTCACTGGGGGGAAGGTACAAACTCCGTACAGACAGCACCCGTGGTCGGGATCGAACCCGGGTCTCCGGAGCTGCAAGCGCTGTAAGGCAGCAACTCTACCGCTGCGCCAGCATGGACCGCTCTCGGTTAGAAACTTGGCCCGAAGCCAACAGGCAGACCAGCGAGGAAGCAGCAGAACAGCACTAATCCCCTCCCAAGAGAGAAGCTGTTTGGTTTGTTGAGCCTCAATTAATAGCTGGTGCCCCATCCAATGAGTACAACAATGGGCACTTTATTTTAGTTTGGGTCTGGGGATGAGACGTATTGTTGCTCGTTGCTGATCCTGCCGTGAACACTGAAGCGTGACGCTGATGAACAGAAAGGGTGAAAGAGTGCTGATGAGCTGGCTGTAGCACAATGAGACCTCCTGTCTGTGACCAGAGCTCTCACAGGCCACGGGACAGACAACCAGTTACTAGTTACAAGTTTTAGTTTAGAGACACAGCGCAGAAACAGGCCCTTCGGCCCACCGCGTCCATGCCCACCAACGATCCCCACACACTAACGCCGGCACTGTCAGACACAGTCGGGACAATTTACAATTTTTACCGAGTAACTTTTATCCCACACACTGTGGGAGGAAACCGGAGCACCCGGAGAAAACCCATGCAGGTTACGGGGGGAACGTACAAACTTCGTACAGACAACACCCATAGTCTGGATCGAACCCTGTTCCCTGGTGCTGTAAGGCAGTAACTCCACTGCTGCGCTGCACCTGCCCTCTACTGATGAACGGTTGTTACAATGCAAAGGGTACAATTGTGAGCGTTTGAGGTATCTCACTTGCAAAGTTGCAATCTGCAAATCTCAATAGCTGCTGTTGCTGCTGCATGTTTGCTGCACAACCGCCAACAGCTGGGCTATCTTGTGCATTATTATTAATGTTTATGTGTCATTCCTAACTGTCACAGTATGTCATGTTGTCACTTGCGGGCGGAGCACCAAGGCAAATTCCTTGTATGTGACTACTTGGCCAATAAACTTATTCATTCATTCATTCAGGTCACGCTCGCATGGGCACTGGGTTGCAAAAGGGTTATTTAGATTTTTACGTGGGCAAGTTTGGTGAGATGATCCATGTCCAAGTTGTCGAGCTGTGACTTGAAGAGTTGAAGGGCCTGTCTCACTTGGTGATTTTTTCGGCGACTGCCGGCGTCATATCAGTGTCGTTAAAAAGATTTTGAACGTTTCAAAATCCACTGGCGACAAAAAAAAATGTTGCGATACTTGAAAAAAACATGCATCATGTTCGGTGATATGTCAGTCAATGATGCCGACAGTCTCCGAAAAAATTGCCAAGTGGGACAGGCCCTTTATAAGTTTGGTGCACACCTGGTGGTGTCCTGAAGGATGTTCCACTCTGGGAGAGTCCATGGTTATAGCGGCAGTGCGTTGATATGCGTAGAATAAAAACCAGAGGTGATAATGATCAGATTTTAATAGTCTGGTCAGATCACAACTCCAGTGCTGCATCATGGTTTGAAGCCAAGAGATGAATGGGACACATTTTTAAGAGTCAGCAGGAAGAGAGTCACTAGAATACTAATTCCTCGTGTCACGAAAACGGCCAGATAAGAATAAGCTGTTAAATCTAGTACTGTGGACACAAAATGCTGGAGTAACTTAGCGGGTGAGGCAGCTTCTCTGGAGGGAAGAAATGGGCGACGTTTCGGGTCGAGACCCTGAAGGGTCGCCCATTCCTTCTCTCCAGAGATGCTGCCTCACCCGCTGAGTTACTCCAGCATTTTGTGTCTACCTTCGATTTAAACCACCATCTGCAGTTCTTTCTTATACAACTCTCGAACTGTGTTGTCTGAGGAATAACCTCATAGTAGCATATGAGGTGGCCGATTGGGAAAGGGGGAGATGCAGCGAGACCTGGGTGTCATGGTACACCAGTCATTGAAGGTAGGCATGCAGGTGCAGCAGGCAGTAAAGAAAGCGAATGGTATGTTAGCTTTCATTGCAAAAGGATTTGAGTATAGGAGCAGGGAGGTTCTACTGCAGTTGTACAGGGTCTTGGTGAGACCACACCTGGAGTATTGCGTACAGTTTTGGTCTCCAAATCTGAGGAAGGAAATTATTGCCATAGAGGGAGTGCAGAGACGGTTCACCAGACTGATTCCTGGGATGTCAGGACTGTCTTATGAAGAAAGACTGGATAGACTTGGTTTATACTCTCTAGAATTTAGGAGATTGAGAGGGGATCTTATAGAAACTTACAAAATTCTTAAGGGGTTGGACAGGCTAGATGCAGGAAGATTGTTCCCGATGTTAGGGAAGTCCAGGACAAGGGGTCACAGCTTAAGGATAAGGGGGAAATCCTTTAAAACCGAGATGAGAAGAACTTTTTTCACACAGAGAGTGGTGAATCTCTGGAACTCTCTTCCTCAGAGGGTAGTTGAGGCCGCTTCATTGGCTATATTTAAGAGGGAGTTAGATGTGGCCCTTGTGGCTAAGGGGATCAGGGGGTATGGAGAGAAGGCAGGTACGGGATACTGAGTTGGATGATCAGCCATGATCATATTGAATGGTGGTGCAGGCTCGAAGGGCCGAATGGCCTACTCCTGCACCTAATTTCTATGTTTCTATGTTTCTAGCAAACCATTCATGCAACAGGGAGTTCGACACTCGATGGGGGAATAGATTTTCCCAAAGCCAGGCACTGCAGTAGACTAGAGCAAGAGCAAGCAAAATGCAGGCTAGAATGTGGATATATTTGTATGTGTCACAGGGAGAGAAGGGATTACAGAAACATTGAAACATAGAAAATAGGTCAGGCCCTTCGAACCAGCACTGCCATTCAATATGATCATGGCTGATCATTCAAAATGAGGAACAGAAGGAGGTGTGAGAAAACGAACTGCAGATGCTGGTTCACCAAGGAAAGACACAAAATACTGGAGCCACTCAGCGGGTCACGCAACAGCCTTGGGGAACATGGATAGGCGATGTTTCGGGTCGGGACCCTTCTTCAGACTGAGTGTAGTGGAGAAAGTTTTTTCAACTTTCTAATCTACGATGAATGAGTTGCAGCCATCCCAGAATCTCCATTTTAAAGCAGCCCTGGTATTTACTCTGAGTGTCTGTGTGTGTGTGTAAGGAGAGCAGCATTTATCGCAGTCTCAAGCGAATGGTTTTGATTTACTTATGTCACGGCGTTTACGCTGGTTGCGAGGTTAGATATTCTCTCACCACCTTGGAGATGAGGAGACATTAGTGAGGGGACATTAGAACCTGGTGCTTGATCACTTGCGTTTACACTGCGTGTATCTCCGCTGCACAGGGAATTTATTCCCATTGACTAGTGCAGCTTGCCGCATCAGTATTGATGCAGTCTGGGCCCTGATGTACAACATGGCTTATTGCACCAACTCTTCCCAAGAGGAAAGCAGAACCGATACTGTGCAGCAGAAAATGCAACATCTTTGCTGCGCTGGACCTTTTCCATTCACCCCTTATTCAGAAATCTATGCCTCCCTTTCTGAACCTTCAGAAATACTTTTACAATACTCAGCTCGCTCCTAGACAATAGAGCCGTCCACAGAGTGCAAATACTGGATAAAGGAAATAGCGTTTAGCACAGGATAAAATCCAGTAAAGTCCGATTTAAGATAGTCCGAGTGTCTCCAGAGAGGTAGATGGTAGGTCAGGACTACACGTTAGTTGGTGATCGTTTTTTTTCAGTTGGGAAGAAACTGTCCCTGAATCCGGAGGCGTGCGTTTTCACATTTCTGTACCTCTTGCCTGATGGGAGAGGGTTGAGAGACTGGTCATTGATTATTCTGGTGGCCTTGCCGAGGCAGCGTGAAGTGTAGATGGGATCAATACAAGGGAGGTTGGTTTGTGCGATGGTCTAGTCTGCATCCACAACTCTCTACAATTGCTTGCGGGTCTTGGATGGAGCTGTTCCCAAACCATGCTGTGATACGTCCCAAAAAAATACTTACTACAGAAGTCGGTGACCCATCTGCAAATGGGCAGGGGAAGGCATTTTGCTGGCCCTTCCTTCTCCATTAAGTGCTCAGCAGTTCCAAGCTTATGAAGTATAAAGAAATGTGGAGTTTCCACCAGGTGAATTGCAAACATATTAAAAAAACATTTTGCACAAGGCCACGAATTGCAAGATTTAACAGCATTGAGGCAGTCGAGACTGGCAGATGCTACAATCTTGTGCAAAAAAACAAACTGCTGGAGGAACTCAGTGGATCAGGCAACATCTGTGGAGGGAATAGGACAGCTCCCAAACCGAAACGTCATCTGTCCGTTTCCCTCCATGGATGCTGCCTGACCCGCTGAGTTCCTCCAACAATTTATTTTTTAACATTCCCGAGTTCTTGCAATTTAGTTTAGTTTAGTTTAGTTGAGAGATACCGTGCGGAAACAGGCCCTTCGGCCCATTGAGTCCGCACTGACCAGCGATCCCCGCAAATCCTACACACGCTGGGGGACAATTTTCACTAATACAAAGCAAATTAGCCTACAAACCTGTACGTCTTTGGAGTGTGGGAGGATCTCGGAGAAATCTCACGCGGTCACGAGGAGAACGTACAAAAACGCTATATGGACAAGCACCCGTAGTCAGGATCGAACCCGGGTCTCCGGTGCTGCAAGGCGGTAACTCTACCACTGCGCCACCCTATTCATACAATACTTGGTGACAGAGTCAAGCTCCTTGCCCCCCAGTCCAAGCCCAAGCCTTCGTTGTATTCTCTTTGCAAAAATGTTCCCTCTATAGCACCTTAAGTACAAATCTCGAACCTAACACGCAATGGCCCATGGAGGGAGAGCTGCTCTTTCACAGGTACTGTCCTTCAGTCATCTGCCTCAGTTTAGTTTAGTGAAGTTTCAATTAGTTTATTATTGTCACGTGTACTGAGGTACAGTGAAAAGCTTTTATGTTGCGTGCTTACCAGTCAGTAAAAAGACTGTCGGATCACAATCAAGGCTGCCTACAGAGCACAGATTAGGGACACAGACCCACATAGTTCGTGCCAACCAGCGATCACCACTGCACTAGCTCTGTCCTGCACACTAGGGATAGGTTACAGAAGCCAAATCACCTACAAACCTGCACGTCCTTGGAGTGTGGGAGGAAACACACGGACACGGGGAGAACGTACAAACTCTGCATAGGCAGCGCCCGTAGTTCGGATGGAACATGGGTCTCTGGCGCTGTGTATGCAACAACTCTACCGCTGCACCACAAGTTGTGAAACACTCCTGATGTCGGGTCACACTGCCCAAGTGCGAACCAAGCTTCGGCTATAAACCACGGCGCCCAGCCAAGTTAGTTTGCCAAGAATATTTTAAACGCTTGAATTACTCATTCGCAAAGTAAGCTTTTCAAGGCAGCGGGGGCAAGCATTAAATACACACTGGGTTGTTGCATTGTGTTTGTAGCTAGCTTCTGATTGATGCATTGTGACACTGCAGCCTCATTACAATTGGCCTCTCTCGGTTCACAAGCTTTACTGCGTGTGTGTAGCTGTTATTCTCAATCGCCACAGGAAGCGATCTTGTTTTCCTCAACTAGAAACGGGGACGTTTTGGTCTTGCAGCGGAACCTGCCGTATTTCGATCTGAGTATTGGCGGCACGGTGGCGCAGCGGTAGAGTTGCTGCCTTACAGAGCTTGCAGCGCCGGGGACCCGGGTTCGATCCCGACTTCGGGTGCTGTCTGTGCGGAGTTTGCATGCTCTCCCCGTGACCGCAAGGGTTATCTCCGAGATCTTCGGATTCCTGCCATATTCCACAGATGTATGGATTTGTAGGTTAATTGACTTAATAGACTTAATAGATTTAAAGATAGCAGAGTCAGGGGATATGGGGAGAAGGCAGGAACGGGGTACTGATTGGGAATGATCAGCCATGATCACATTGAATGGCAGTGCTGGCTCGAAGGGCCAAATGGCCTACTCCTGCACCTATTGTCTATTGTCTATTGACTTGGTATAAGTGTAAATTGTCCCTAGTGTGTGTGGGATAGTGTTAGTGTGTGGGGGTCGCTGGGCAGCGCGGACTCGGTGGGCTGAGGGGCAGATTTCGGTGCTGTATCTCTAACCTAAACTAAACTGAACTATTGGGTTCAGTTCTGGGCACCATGTAATGGGAAAGATGGTGTTAAGCTGGAAAGGGTGCAGAGAAGATTTACTTGGCTGGATGTTGCCAGGGCTCGAGGGTCTAAGCTGTAGGGGGAGGTTGAGTAGGCTAGGACTCTATTCCTTGGAGCGCAGGAGGATGAGGATGAGGATGGTCTTATAGAGGTGTACAAAATGAATAGTCCGAAGAAGGGGTCTCCACCTGAGATGTCACCTATTCCACTTCTACAGAGATGCTGCCTGACCCACTGAGTTACTCCAGCATTTTGTGTCTATCTATGGCACGGAAGGATATGGACCAACTGCGGGCATATGGGATTGGTGCGGATGGGAGAAGAAGGTTGGCATGTGAACGATGGGCTGAAGGGCCTGTCCTCTGCTGTGCACAACTTCACCATCCTGCATTGTATTCCATGCTTGCTGAGGCGTGCAAGATACTGAGTGGGACTGACAGAAAGATGCTTAAAGTCTCTTCCCGCAGGCTGTACAGTTGAGAACCAGTGGGCACTGGCTCGTGATAAGAGAACAGCCATTTAGGTCAGAGATGAGAGATACTTTGTGAGAGGATAAAAAGTTTGTTGAATTCTCGACCTCGGGGGGTGGTGGGTGGCCAGTCGCCAACTGTACTGAAGGATGAGGTTGATACTGTGGGCACAGGAGCATGGGCTCAGGAATGAAGTAGTCGCCCAAATAGTCGATTCCGATTCCGATTCCGATTCAGATTCAGATTCAATTTTAATTGTCATTGTCAGTGTACAGTACAGAGACAACAAAATGCATTTAGCATCTCCCTGGAAGAGCGACATAGCAAACGATTTCAATAAATAATAATAAGTGTCCGGGGGGGGGGGGTGATTGGCAGTCACCGAGGTACGTTGTTGAGTAGAGTGGCAGCCGCCGGAAAGAAGCTGTTCCTCGACCTGCTGGTTCGGCAACGGAGAGACCTGTAGCGCCTCCCGGATGGTAGGAGGGTAAACAGTCCATGGTTGGGGTGAGAGCAGTCCTTGGCGATGCTGAGCGCCCTCCGCAGACAGCGCTTGCTTTGGACAGACTCAATGGAGGGGAGCGAGGAACCGGTGATGCGTTGGGCAATTTTCACCACCCTCTGCAATGCCTTCCGGTCGGAGACAGAGCAGTTGCCATACCATACTGTGATGCAGTTGGTAAGGATGCTCTCGATGGTGCAGCGGTAGAAATTCACCAGGATCTGAGGAGACAGATGGACCTTCTTCAGTCTCCTCAGGAAGAAGAGACGCTGATGAGCCTTCTTGATCAGAGTCGAGCCTTTTTCTGGTCACCGCTGGATTGTCAACATGTTGAAAATTTTCGACAACGTGCTGCGACTATGACGGGTAACGGCAGTCGCCGAAAAAATCACGCAAGTGGGACAGGGCCTGAACTGTGGCATGGGCGTTTAGAAGAGTGTGAGAAAAATACCAGGGTAGTTGAGTTTATTTTTCTTAGTGTATAAATATGAATCAAAGTGGGAACATACAGGTTTGTTCTGCTTTGTATGAAGAAGGGTCTCAACCCGAAACGTCACCCATTCCTTCTCTCCAGAGATGCTGCCTGTCCCAGACTGAGTTACTCCAGTATCTTGTGTCTATCTTTGGTTTAAACCAGCGGAGGTGGTTCCTTGATACACACAGGTGCCAACACCTTTCAGTTGTCACATTGAGTGTAGATCTTGCTCGGTACTCTGCAGAGTTAGAACAGATATATTTCGGCAGATTCGGGTTTGAAAGAGACAGCCTAGCATTATCTGAAGGCTGGCTCCAAGGAGGGGCAGGCAGTGCCGGGGAGGTCAACATTTTGCGGCTGATATTATTAAAGGTGGTGCTTCCCTGCACCCACTGCCTTGTGACCAACTGCTGTGCCGATTAGCTGTGTTTGACACCAGTCCCAGTTGTTATCAGAGCTGTGCAGGTCTCACTGTCTGTGTTCCCGATAAACAGCCTGGGAGTTGGAAACTACTTCAGAGTGATTGTAACAAGCCTTGGTCACTGGACAGTTATCTCATAGCGTTGGGTGTGAATAATTTCCCTCCAATTAACCCCTTGAATGTATTTCAAATATTGCTCCAACCAGGACAATATTTGTCCTTGTGGTAAACCAAGACAATATTTCTGCCCCAGTCTATTTCTGCAGTAGGGGCGGCACAATGGCGCAGTGGTAGAGTTGCTGCCTTACAGCGCCAGAGACCCGGGTTCGATCCTGACCACGGGTGCAGTGTGTGCGGCATTTGTACGTTCGGCCCGTGACTGCCTGGGTTTTCTCCGGATGCTCCTGTTTCCTCCCACACTCCAAAGACGTACAGATTTGTAGGTTCATTTAGGTTTGGTAAATAAATTGTCCCTAGTGTGTATAGTATAGGATAGTATAATGCCCCTGACCCACTTAGGAAACCTGAACGGAAACCTCTGGAGACTTTGCGCCCCACCCAAGGTTTCCATGCGGTTATGGAGGTTGCAGGTAGTGGAAGCAGGTAGGGAGACTGACCAAAACCTCCGGGAACCGCACGGAAACCTTGGGTGGGGCGCAAAGTCTCCAGAGGTTTCCGTTCTTGTTTCCTAAGTGGGACAGGGGCATAAGTGTACAGGAATCGCTGGTCGGTGTGGACTTGATGGGCTGAAGGGCCTGTTTAATGCTGTATCTCTAAATTAAACTAATCTGGACTAGTGCAGAAAGCTTTTAAGAAGGAACTGCAGATGCTGGAAAATCGAAGGTAGACAAAAGTGCTGGAGAAATGCAGTAGGTGCAGCAGCATCTATGGAGTGAAGGAAATAGGCAACGTTTCAGGCCGAAACCCTTAGAAACATAGAAACATAGAAAATAGGTGCAGGAGTAGGCCATTCAGCCCTTCAGGCCTGCACCGCCATTCAATATGATCATGGCTGATCATCCAACTCAGTATCCTGTACCTGCCTTCTCTCCATACCCCCTGATCCCTTTAGCCACAAGGGCCACATCTAACTCCCTCTTAAATATAGCCAACGAACTGTGGCCTCAACTACCTTCTGTGGCAGAGAATTCCAGAGATTCACCACTCTCTGTGTGAAAAATGTTTTCCTCATCTCGGTCCTAAAAGATTTCCCCCTTATCCTTAAACTGTGACCTCTTGTTCTGGACTTCCCCAATCTTCCTGCATCTAGCCTGTCCAACCCCTTAAGAATTTTGTAAGTTTATATAAGATCCCCCCCTCAATCTTCTAAATTCTAGCGAGTACAAGCCGAGTCTATCCAGTCTTTCTTCATATGAAAGTCCTGACATCCCAGGAATCAGTCTGGTGAACCTTCTCTGTACTCCCTCTATGGCAAGAATGGCTTTCCTCAGATTAGGAGACCAAAACTGTATGCAATACTCCAGGTATGGTCCCACCAAGACCCTGTACAACTGCAGTAGAACCTCCCTGCTCCTATATTCAAATCCTTTTGCTAAGAATGCTAACATACCAATTACCTTCCGGGTTTCGGGCTGAAACGTTGCCTATTTCCTTCGCTCCATAGATGGTGCTGTGCCCGCTGAGTTTCTCCAGCACTTTTGTCTACCTAGTGCAGAAAGCTTTTACATCAGCTGGTCTGTAATCCATGCATTGTGTGTGGTTCATTGTCGCTGTTGAGCGGGGACCCTTATCCGGGATGGATGACCGGTGAAAGCTGGAGTCCAGGATCTTGTGAAATGCCTTTGAACTCTCTCAGGATAATAGCTGGATATCCAGAAAGCATTTAGCAAGCTGCCACATCAAAGGCCACAGCACAAAGCATGGATATCAGGGATAACGTATTGGCATGGATAGAGAACTGCCGAGCAAATAGAAAATAGAGAGTTGGGATAAATTAGTTATTTTCAGGTTAGTGGGAGCTCAACAGCTCTGAGGACAAGAGTGTTTAAATGTTGTCTGTAGTGGTAACGAAACAATGACATTTGTACTTGCCGCAGCTTAACGATTCACAATAATATTCATTACTTGTAGGGACATAATTACATTGAAGGGCGGTGCTGGCTCGAAGGGCCTAATGGCCTACTCCTGCACCTATTGTCTATTGTCTATTGACATATGTAGGAACCAGATTTGCTGGATGTTCGCCAATGTCTCCACTTAAAGATGAATATATATGTATTAGGGGCAAAATGAAAAGATGAATCGATTTGATTCCTGGGATGGAGAGATTGATGAAACTTATAGAAACTTACAAAGTTCTTAAGTCGTTGGACAGGTTAGATGCAGGAAGATGCAGGAAGATTATCCCCGATGTTGGGGAAGTCCAGAACAAGGGGTCACAGTTTAAGGATAAGAGGGAAGTCTCTTAGGACCGAGATGAGAAAATCATTATTTACACAGAGTGGTGAATCTGTGGAATTCACTGCCACAGAAGGTAGTTGAGGCCACAGTTCATTGGCTATATTTTAGAGGGAGTTAGATGTGGCCCTTGTGGCTAAAGGGATCAGGCGGTATGGAGAGAAGGCAGGGATTGGATACTGAGTTGTATGATCAGCCATGATCATATCGAATGGCGGTGCAGGCTCGAAGGGCCGAATGGCCTACTCCTGCACCTATTTTCTATGTTTCTATGTTTCTATGTTTCCATGTATGATATAGGATCAAGTTCATCTGTCAATATTTCTTGAAGTTTAGAAGGATGAGCAGTGTTCTCACTCTCTGAAACATAAAACTTCCGGGGGTTAACAGGATGCATGCAGAGAGAACATTTCCCCAGATGAGGTTTGCGGAATGATTGGGTTAACATCTGAGGAGCAAGTGACAGCACGGTACTTGCTGGAGTTTAGAAGGATGAGGGGGATCTCATTTAAACATCGAATAGTGAAAGGCCTGGATAGAGTGGAGGTGGAGTGGATGACTCTAGTAATGGGAGAGTCTGGAACCAGAGGGCACAGCCTCAGAATAAAAGGACGTACCTTTAGGAAGGAGACGAGGAGGGATTTTGTTAGGCAGAGGGTAGTGAATCTGTGGAATTCATTGCAACAGACAGCTGTAGAGGACAACACATTGGGTAATTGATCGCAGAGATGAATAGGTTCTTGATTAGGAACGGATCAAAGGTTATGAGGAGATGAGGGAAAAATAGATCAGCAATGATTGATTGGGAGAGCAGACTTGATGGCCTGAATGGCCTATTTCTGTTCAGGTAGTGGGGCCATGTAGCCCGACAAGTATGGCGTCACGTGGTGCAGTGGTAGAGTTGTTGCCTTACGGAGCCGGGTTCGATCCTGACTACGGGCGCTGTCTGTACGGAATTTGTATACGTTCTCCCTGTGACCGCGTGGGTTTACCCCGGGTGCTCTGGTCTCCTCCCACATTCCAAATACACGCATGTCTGCAAATTAATTGGCTTCAGTATAAATAGTAAATTGTCCCTAGTGTGCAGGATAGTACTGGTGTACGGTGATCACTGGTCAGCACAGACTCGGAGGGCCGAAGGGCCTGGTTCCTCGCTGTATCTCTAACCTAAACTGAAAAGATACAAGCCCTTCAGCCCACTATCCACATGCCAACCCTTATTTGTCACCCACACTAACCCATTTACCCAGAGTATTCCGTATCCTTCTATTTAAGTGTCTGCCTGAATGCCCATTAAACATCATGCCATAGAGGGAGTGCAGAGAAACATAGAAACATAGAAATTATTCCATTCGGCCCTTCGAGCCTGCACCGCCATTCAATATGATCATGGCTGTCCAACTCAGTATCCCTACCTGCCTTCTCTCCATACCCCCTGTTAGCCACAAGGGCCACATCACTCCCCTTAAATATAGCCAAGGGACCCTCTGTGGCAGAGAGTTCCGAGTTTCACCACTCTCTGCGTGAAAAAAGATTCATCTCGGTTTTAAAGGATTTCCCCTGTCAGCTGTGACCCCTTGTCCTTGTCCTGAAGGTTCACCAGACTGATTCCTGAGATGTCAGGACTGTCTTAAAAAAGACTGGATAGACTTGGTTTATACTCTCTAGAATTTAGGAGATTGAGAGGGGATCTTATAGAAACTTACAAAATTCTTAAGGGGTTGGACAGGCTAGATGCAGGAAAATTGTTCCCAATGTTAGGGAAGTCCAGGACAAGGGGTCACAGCTTAAGGATAAGGGGGAAATCCTTTAAAACCAAGATGAGAAGAACTTTTTTTCACACAGAGAGTGGTGAATCTCTGGAACTCTCTGCCACAGAGGGTAGTTGAGGCCAGTTCATTGGCTATATTTAAGAGGGAGTTAGATGTGGCCCTTGTGGCTAAGGGGATCAGGGGGTATGGAGAGAAGGCAAGTACGGGATACTGAGTTGGATGATCAGCCATGATCATATTGAATGGCGGTGCAGGTTCGAAGGGCCGAATGGCCTACTCCTGCACCTAATTTCTATGTTTCTATGTTTCTATGTCTGTATCTGATTCCACCCCTTATTTTGGCCACAACTACATTATCCATCGCTCACTGAATGAAGGTAGACAAAATATATGAAAATCTTTCTCTGGAAATTCCCTTTAAAATCCCTTCCCCTCATCTTAAAAATATACTCCTTTAATATTGAGGCTACTCCCTTTGGAAAAAGGTTCTGACTGTCGAGCCTATCCAGGCCTCTCATCATTTTAAGTGCTTCTATCAGGTCCCCTCTCAACCTCCGAAGCTCCAGAGAAAACAAACCAAGTTTGTCCATCCTCCCCTAAGAGCTTCTTCAAGAGTTATTTGGCTTTGGTAAAAATTGTAAATTTAAAAATTGTAAAGGAGCATAGTCTGAAGAAGGGTTTCGGCCCGAAACGTTGCCTATTTCCTTCGCTCCATAGATGCTGCTGCACCCGCTGAGTTTCTCCAGCTTTTTTGTGTACCTCCTCTTAGAGCTAATCCCCTCTAATTCGGGCAGCATTCTGGAAAAGGTCTTTTGTGGCCTTTCCGAGTCTCCGCGACTTTCATGAAATGAGGTGACCAGAATTACACCTAATATTCCATTTGTGGCCTAACTAACATTTTATAAGGCTGCAACATAACATCTTGACCTTTGACCGGGGAAAAGTAGCAAATAAGACCATGTTGTTGGCCACACCTAAGTTGTTCCCTTCGAATGCTCTGAAGGGGGTAAAAATGTTCAGGTTTTATCAGGAATCTGCAGGTTTATGACAACTCCTCCCTGGGTGTGGTGCTGTGGCTCTTGATGCAAGTGGCAGTTTAACCGCAGCAGAGTAGCTGTACCGTACACATGTGCACGAGAAAATATCATTAATAGGCCTCAAGGACTCAGCTATTTCTATTCTCGGTGGCCATAATGTTGTAACTACAGGCACAAGGTACTATAGACCTGCACGGGAAGGTAGACACTCCCGCCCCCACGAGTCTCGGGCAGATGGGGCTCGTCAGCCTGGGAAGGCCGTCCATCTAGGAGAGGGAAAACTGCCTTGTGGCCATATCCAGCCATGGAAAAGGCTCCAGGAGTGAACCTCAAGAAAATCCGGAGTCGGAGCCCCAAAGACAGTTTGTCGTTGTCTACAACCTCGCTCTGGCAGCTCCTGCGATGGCGCTGGTGCCAAACTGTAACGGCCCTGCTGTTCCTTTGGATCGATCAGCGACGTGGAAGATCAGTTCTCCATGTGACATCGATCGCCCAGGCTTGCATACGGCCACACATCACCTGTTGCTCTAGCCGAGGTTTGGAGCAAGCAGTCAACAACTAGGATGCATCACCCATGGTCAGTCATGACCGAGGGGGTCCTACTATAGACACAAGGAACTGCGGATGCAAGCAAGTTTACAAAAAAAAAGACACAAAATACTGGTGTAACTCAGCGGGTTACACCACTGAAGTGCCAATCACGCAATCCTGTTGTCTAACAAGTCGAGCAACCCGAGGCTTCTGCTTTGAAGTCTACAACCTCGCTCTGGCAGCTCTAGACAATGTGTAAAAGTTTGATTTTGGACGGAGAAAAAACAAAGATTGTTGTGTAAAAGGCCTGTCCCACTTACGTGATTTTTTTCGGTGACTTGCGTCATAGTCGCAGCAGGTGGCTGAAAGTTTCCAACATGTTGAAAATCCAGCGGCGACCAGAAAAAGGTACGACTCTCCGGGGATTACTACTCACGACCGTACAGGTGTCACTCCCGTGACATGTCGACACGTGATGCCTGTATGGTGGTGAGTAGTCGCCCAAAGAGTCGTACCTTGTTCTGGTCTCCGCTGGATTTTCAACATGTTGAAAATTTTCGGCAATCTACTGCGACTATGGCGGGTGCCGGCAAGTCACCGAAAAAAATCACGTAAGTGGGACAGGCCTTTAATGTTCTCCAACTACTGCCAGCTGCCATTCAATGAGGGACTGTATCTTTGTATGTTGCTGTGTCCCAGCCTCTCGATGGCTATGTGCAGATGGCATGTGATGTTCTTACAAGTCCCTCCATCCCCAGAGTAATTGCAGGATCCTATAGAAATCGCAAAGGAATCGCTGCCTACCTATGTACGCACGCACACTAGCTGTGGCGATCAGTGCTCCCGATTTGAACATCAAGACTCTTGGCCAAAGTCCAGCCGTTCCTCCCAGGAACTCCGCACCAGATCTCGAGAAACCCTTGAACCAAACTAATGGGATGAAGCTAGTGAAGCTCCTCACTGGAGATGCTGAGGTTACCATCAGGAGCCAGTAGGAAGGACATTCTATGCAACCTAGCAAACAGGTTCACCCTCTTCTGCTTATATTCCCCGATCACCAAAATCTCTTAGATCTCTGATCTCCAGTTCATCTGTCCTTTCCCCTCCACAGAGACTGCCTGGCCTGCTGAGATTTTCTGTCCATAGGTACATAAGGAGCAGATTTAGGCCATTGGGTCCATCACGTCTACTCCGCCATTCAAGTATGGCTGATCT
Source organism: Leucoraja erinaceus (assembly GCF_028641065.1). Classification (NCBI taxonomy): domain Eukaryota; kingdom Metazoa; phylum Chordata; class Chondrichthyes; order Rajiformes; family Rajidae; genus Leucoraja; species Leucoraja erinaceus. The sequence continues at coordinate 11,155,365 of NC_073411.1, read as the reverse complement.
ATCTTTCCCTCTCAACCCCTTTCTCCTGCCTTTTTCCCCAATCACCCCTGACATCCGTACCAATCAGAAATGTATCAATCACCACTTTAAAAATATCCATTGACTTGGCCTCCACAGCCATCTATGGCAATGAATTCCACAGATTCACCACCCTCTGACCAAAATAAATTCCTCCTCATCTCCTTCCTAAAGGGAAGTCCCACATCTTTTAAAGCTTCATCATCCCGGCTCTTATACACAATATATGAAGGCAAGTAGACCATGTGCCCGTGTGTAGTTTCAGTTTAGTTTATTGTCACGTGTACCGAGATACAGTGAAAGGCTTTTGTTGCGTGCTAACCAGTCAGCAGAAAGACAATACATGATTACAATCGAGCCATTTAATTGCAGATAGACAAAAATGCTGGCGAAACTCAGCGGGTGAGGCAGCATCTATGGAGCGAAGAAATAGGTAACGTTTCGGGGTGTCCCCTTCTCCCTCTCCCCTTAACCTATGACACCCTTGCTAATCAACCCTTCAATCATGACCATGGAATGGTCGCCCCCCCCCTCAACTGCACGTTGGGGGAACAGACCCAACGGGTCTGCACTTGGTCTAATTTCTCTTAAATCTTTCCCCTAGGTAAATCTATCGCAGTTCGCTGGATACTTTCAAGAGAGAGCTAGATAGGGCTCTTCAGATTGAAGGGTTTTGGCCCGAAATGTTGCCTATTTCCTTTGCTCCATAGATGCTGCTGCACCCGCTGAGTTTCTCCAGCACTTTAGTCTACAGAAGGATCTCCGCCCATTCCTTCTCTCCAGAGATGCTGCCTGTCCTGCTGAGTTACTCCAGCACTTTGTGTCTATCCCCTGCATCTGCAGTTCCTTCCTGCACATTCAAGGGTGGGTCGCAGGCATTCTGTGCTGCACGACTGACTCCATCCATGCCTGACGGTATTGGTGGGACCACTGGTGGGCTGTTTTGTGAACGGACGCGGGCTGTTTTGCCCCAGAGGTGTGGGAGAGGAGGAGAGGGGGGGGAGTGGAGGGGGCAAGATTTGGGAAGGCGGTGCAGGAGGGCTCAGATCTGGCGGATGGGAGCGGAACAGCATCCTAGCGTGCTGCTGGAACCAGTCCAAGTAGTGAGTGGCTGGTGCTGGAATCCCAGCACCGAGGAGCGAGAGAGACAGAGAGACAGAGACACAGAGAGAGAGGGGGAGAAGTCAGCATACGGACCGCCCGCAAGCAAGAGACCACAAGCCGGCCCCTGGTCTTGCTCGTATTTATAGAGCAGTTGCAATGTGACTGACTATCCCAGCGCCTGTCTTATATAAAAACACAACCCGGGTGTCAGCTTTCAACTCCAGGCTGGTGGGAATGGCGTTTCGGGCAGGACCAGGCGCGGACAAGCCTCACAGGGTGAGTAGTTAGTTGGTCAAAGCTGCAGACACTCTCTCCCCGATGGAAAAAACAACACCTTTTAGCTGCATCTCCCGTCCTTTTTATTGCAGCGAGAGGAGCCTTTTGCAAGGAGAGGCGGCGAGCTGTGAGAAATGTCCCTGCTAGCTGCCCGCACTGACTCACTGCTTGTCGACTAGCCCGCACCGAGTCCCAGCCCCAAACACCAAACCCCCAAAAACCAAGCCAGCAAACTCCTCCGACTGCTTCCCTTCAATGTAACACGGGGTGCATGCACTATGTGTAACGCTGACACCGAGGGAGGAGTCTAAACACAGGAGGGCATGGATGGAGTAAGATAAATGCAAGGAACTGCAGATAGATGTGCGGGTTTTTACGCCCAAACAAAAAAAAAAGACACAGAGTGCTGGAGTAACGCAGAGAACCAGGCAGCATCTCAGCTTGGAATTTCGAAGGCAGAGACAGATAGATTTTTGATTGGTATCACTAGAGGCAGGAAACATGTTCCCGGTGTTGGGGGAGTCCAGAACCAGGGGCCACACACACAGTTTAAGAATAAGGAGTAAACCATTTAGAACGGAGACGAGGAAATGCTTTTTCTCACTGAGAGTGGTGAGTCTGTGGAATTCTCTGCCTCAGAGGGCGGTGGAGGCAGGTTCTCTGGATGCTTTCAAGAGTGAGCTTGATAGGGCTCTTACAAATAGTGGAGTCAGGGGATATGGGGAGAACGGGGTACTGATTGGGGATGATCAGCCATGATCACATTGAATGGCGGTGCTGGCTCGAAGGACCGAATGGCCTACTCCTGCACCTATTGTCTATTGTCTATTGTATCAGGTGTCAGAGGTTATGGGGAGAAGGCAGGAGAATGGGGTTGGGAGGGAGAGATAGATCAGCCTTGATTGAATGGCGGAGTAGACTCGATGGGCTGAATGGCCCAAATTCTACTCCGATCACTTCTGCCCTTGTGAGAACATGGGTAGGTGATGAAGATAGGCACAAAGTGCTGGAGAAACTCAGCGGGTCAGTCAGCATCTATGGAGAAAAAGGAATAGGTGATGTTTCGGTTTGGGACCCTTTCTTCAGACGTTTTGGAGCAATGCACTTTGTATCTTTTTTGTTTGTAAACCAGCACCTGCAGTTCCTTGTGTCTAATGAAGAGTCTATGCCGGGTCTAAACGCATTTCTCTGGCATTGAAAGGCCACGTCTCGGGAGTTAGCTGGCTCCATCTATGTTTGTGGCTGATATTATTAATTATTCAGTTTTCATTTAGTTTGACATGTCAAAGTCACTCTTTTTTCCAAAGTGTTAAAGATATTTATTTTCGTGATATTAGAAAAAAAAATTGTTATTGGTGGAGCAAACATTGCTGTTTGGGGTGAGGGTAAATGTCGGCAGATGTTTTGCCCAGATGTTGGGGTGCTGTCGTTGTGGGGAAGCAAAGTGTTTTGTAAAGTAATGTTTCAAGAGAGAGGTTCAGGCCTTGGCTATAAAGCCTCTGACTATCAGTCTGCATTGTTTGTGGGGGTGGGGCAACAGCCCCTGTCTGATCGTTAACTATGTGTACTTGTTATGTTAACTTGTTAACCATGGTAACCTTTGTGTGTGTAAAATCACGAAAGGAATAGATCGGGTGGACACACAGACTCTCTGGCTCAGAGTAAGGATTCAAGATTCAAGAGAATTTATTGTCATGTGTCCCAGATAGGACAATGAAATTCTTGCTTTGCTTCAGCACAACAGAATATAGTAGGCATAAATACAGAACAGATCAGTGTATCCATATGCCGTTGAATATATATATATATATACACACATAAATAAGCAGATAAAGTGCAATGTACTATTAATGTTCAGAGTTATGTTTGAGTTGAGTTTAATAGCCTGATGGCTGTGGGGAAGTAGCTATTCCTGAACCTGGATATTGCAGATTTCAGGCTCCTGTACCTTCTACCTGAAGGCAATGGGGAGATGAGTGTGTGGCCAGGATGGTGTGGGTCCTCGATGATACTGCCAGCCTTTTTGAGGCAGCGACTGCGATAGATCCCCTCGATGGTAGGGAGGTCAAGAGCCGATGATGGACTGGGCAGTGTTTACAACTCGTTGAAGGGAATCGAGAACCAGAGGACATGGGTTTAACGTGAAGGGGAGAGGAGCGGGGAAGATTTAATAGGAACCTGAGGGTTAAACTTTTCAGACTTCAGACTTTTCTCGGGTCGAGCCTTCTTCAGACCTGAGACATCTGACAAAGAAGGGTCTCGGTCCGAAACGTCACCCATTCCTTCTCTCCAGAGATGCTGCCTGTCCCGCTGAGTTACTCCAGCTTTTTGTGTCTACCTTTGGTTTAAAACAGCGTCTGCAGTTCCTCCCCGCACACTTCTGTACCTCTTGTCTGATTTCCTTTTCTCATGTTTAGAATCAAACTGCACGGAACCAGGCCCTATGGCACAACTTATCCATGCAAACCAATATGGCCCATCTGAGTTAGTCCAATTTGCCCGTATTTAAACCTTTAACCTTTACCTATCAAAATTCCTGTCCAAATGTCTATTAAATGTCGTTACTCCACCTGCCTCTACCACTTCCTGTTGTTGATGCTGGTGCTGTTCCATGCCACCATTAGGAAGGCTTTAGAGGCCTGTGTGGAAATATTTGCCACTGGGACACACACAATTAAATGCTTGGCCAACGTTTCTCCTGCATATGGTGTAAGGAATCATCGCATTAGTCATGGTGCAACCTCGCTGTGTGCAACAGGGCTGGAGGTACAGACTGGTACCATGTTTGCAGCAGATGTTGACTCATTGCACTCTGCTTTGAAGCAGGGCAGCTGTGGTGTAATGCAGTGATGGACCTGAGCAGATGTTTGCTGGGCCTTGTCCCTTTACCACATCTGCCAAAGCTGAATTAGTTTAGTTTAGTTTAGAGATACAGCGTGGAAGTACGCTGAGTCTGTGCCGACCAGCGACCGCCTACACTAACAATATCTTACACGCTAAGGACAATTTACAATCTTTACCAAAGCCAATTAACCTGTATGTCTGTGGGAGGAAAACCAGAGCACCCGTCGAAAACCCACACAATCTCAGGGAGAACGTGCAAACTCCGTACAGACAGCCCCCGCTGTCAGGATTGAACCCGGGACTCTATAAGGCAGCAACTCTATCGCTGTGCTGCCGTGCATTAGAACATGGGAACGCTCACTTTGTGCTGTAATTCCCCCAGTCTGGGCGGCTTTCTCAACTCAGGAGGTTGTGGGGCTGGAAAATAAAACTCACCAAACTGCAGATGTCAGAAATCTGAAATCAAAACAGGTAGTGCTGGAAATTCTCGGCAGGCCGGGCAGCATAATTTGGAAAGACGTTTTGGGTCCAGGATCCCTAGTCGGAGCTGACAGAACTTTCTCAGAGCAAGCCTCATAGTCGTGGAGCACAGAAACAGGCCCTGAGCAACAACCTGACCTAACCGACCCTTAAGGGCCTGTTCCACGAACATGCGACTGCATGCGGCAAGCGCGACCAAACCAGAAGCGGGGGTCGCGCAGTGGTCGAGTGAGTGACGTGAAGTTCGAGCGAAGTTCGCGGGAAGTTCGACCGTGACATACGGCATCGAGACGCTGCGGTGCTCCGCCCACAAGCAACAACATGACATACGTGACAGTGACAGAAACTCTCCCCTGAGTTGACGGCGTCGAGTGGTCAGAAAAAGTGGTCGACGTGAAGTTCGAGCGAAGTCCGCGGGAAGTTCGACCGTGACGTACGGCATCGAGACGCTGCGGTGCTCCGCCCACAAGCAACAACATGACATACAGTGACAGTTGCGAATGACTCAGAAAACACTAAATATTAATAATAATAAAACATTAATGATAAAATATCATTGATCGAGCAAGTGCTTCAACAGGAACGTTGTGAAACATAGCTGGAACTGAGCGGCCTGTGACTAAAGGGATAGACAACAGTGGAGGGGCAGAAGGGAAGCCAGAACTCCACGCAGTGATGTAACTCTCATTGTATCTCTTCAATGCCCACAGTCCGATTCAGCCAATCTGTGTGTTTAGCTACTGTTTTCTCACTGGCTGCAGCAACTGAGGTATTAGGGATTGGTTATATAACAATGCATCACCATGATCTTATACAATAAAGCGTTCTGCCTGAATGAAGTGAGTGTTAACTGTGCTTTACCGCACGGCTGATGTATAGAATATAAAACAACCTCTGCGCTGTGCATTAGTCACTGGGAAAAAAAAATGGCTTGCCTGCCTGCACAGGGTTACTGCACTTCAAAATAATTTGGTCGGTCTCTGAAGCAATTTGGGATTTGGAGACGTCTGAAGAAGGGTCTCGACCCAAAATGTCACCCATTCCTTCTCTCCACAGATGCTGCCTGTCCCGCTGAGTTTCTCCAGCTTTTTGTGTCTATATTCGGTTTAAACCAGCATCTGCAGTTCCTGCCGACACAATTTGAGATGTACCAAGGGTTACAATTAAATGGCTTCATAGAAACATGGAAAATACGTACATGAGTAGGCCATTCAGCCCTTCGAGCGATCACCACCATTCAATATGATTACGGCTGATCAGCAAAAATCAGTGCCCCGTTCCTGCTTTCTCCCCATATCTCTTGATTCCATTAGGCCTAAGAGCTAAATCTAACTCTCTCTTTGAAGTCTAAGAGTCATACAGCACGGAAACAGGGCCTTTTGCCCAATTCCCCCATGCCGACCAGTATCCCCCCCCCCCCCCCCATGTGTAGCGTGTTAGTTATATTAATGCAGTGCTTCTTATGCCCCCGTCCCACTTAGGAAACCTGAACGGAAACCTCTGGAGACTTTGCGCCCCACCGTGCGGTTCCCGGAGGTTTTTGGCAGTCTCCCTACCTGCTTCCACTACCTGCACCCTCCGGCAACCACCTGTAACCTCCGGGAACCGCACGGAAACCTTGGGTGGGGCGCAAAGTCTCCAGAGGTTTCCGTTCAGGTTTCCTAAGTGGGACACGGGCATTACACTGGTGAATGGTTCACCCAAGGGCGAATTCAATTACTTTGGGGTAAATGAAGCTAGAGTGGTGAATGAAGGGTGAATGACTTAATTTATTCAGATATTTATATATTTTTATGTATACTTAAAAAAGGCATTGCCATTAAAGTGGTTAGTATGTTTTTATTGTTTTTTATGGCAGTGGAGCTGGAAATTAGATTATTTTTTCTGTCTACCTATGGTTTCCTAATTTCAAAGCAGCAGGCTATTTCCCAAATTTACTGTAATATAACCTTTAAGGGAAGACCAGAAGAGCTAGTGGGATCATAAATGTATAAATGGCAACACTGGAGGATCGCCGTAGGCAACGGTGGAATTGTAACTATACTTTGTGTAGCAATTTAATTATCAAACTTGATACTTGGTTGCTATTGTGAGCATTCATCAGAGAGAGTTATGGAATGTTATATTAGTTGGATACTAATATATTAAATCATGTAATCCATGGTATTTTGAGCTAGTTTTCCAAGAAAGAACTGCAGTAATCAAAGCCCAAAAGGATAGGATGGGGCTGAAGACCAGCGTTTAGAAGTTGGGATGGTTTCTAATAGAACAATTCCCTAACTCCAGTGGTAATTCAACTCCTAGTTTTCTTTACATATTTTTTAATATGTTCAAATAGTTGAATAAAATAAACACTTAAGAAATTAGTTAATTTATGTTTTTTGCTCATGTGACAAAATAAATTCTACTCAAGGGAGAAAAATGAAAATTACCAAAAAAAACATAATAAAATTTAGTCGCTTGGTGAATTAAATTTTGTGATGAAGACTCAAGGGTGAATGACACTGAAATTGTTTGAGAAGCACTGTCTTAATGTACGAAATGTCAGATATGTGAAAAGAAAGAGATTAGTTAAAACAAATGTAGGTCCCTTGCAGTCAGAAACAGGTGAGTTGATCATGGGGAACAAGGATATGGCGGACCAATTGAATAACTACTTTGGTTCCGTCTTCACTAAGGAAGACATAAATAATTTGCCGGAAATAGCAGGGGACCACGGGTCAAAGGAGTTGGAGGAATTGAGTGAAATCCAGGTTAGCCGGGAAGTGGTGTTGGGTAAATTGAATGGATTAAAGGCCGATAAATCCCCAGGGCCAGATAGGCTGCATCCCAGAGTACTTAAGGAAGTAGCTCCAGAAATAGTGGATGCATTAGTAATAATCTTTCAAAACTCTTTAGATTCTGGAGTAGTTCCTGAAGATTGGCGGGTAGCAAATGTAACCCCACTTTTTAAGAAGGGAGGGAGAGAGAAAACGGGGAATTACAGACCAGTTAGTCTAACATCGGTAGTGGGGAAACTGCTAGAGTCAGTTATTAAAGATGGGATAGCAGCACATTTGGAAAGTGGTGAAATCATTGGACAAAGTCAGCATGGATTTACGAAGGGTAAATCATGTCTGACGAATCTTATAGAATTTTTCTAGGATGTAACTAGTAGCGTGGATAGGGGAGAACCAGTGGATGTGGTGTATCTGGACTTCCAGAAGGCTTTCGACAAGGTCCCACATAAGAGATTAGTATACAAACTTAAAGCACATGGCATTGGGGGTTCAGTATTGATGTGGATAGAGAACTGGCTGGCAAACAGGAAGCAAAGAGTAGGAGTAAACGGGTCCTTTTCACAATGGCAGGCAGTGACTAGTGGGGTACCCCAAGGCTCAGTACTGGGACCCCAGCTATTTACAGCATATATATTAATGATCTGGATGAGGGAATTGAAGGCAATATCTCCAAGTTTGCGGATGACACTAAGCTGGGGGGCAGTGTTAGCTGTGAGGAGGATGCTAGGAGACTGCAAGGTGACTTGGATAGGCTGGGTGAGTGGGCAAATGTTTGGCAGATGCAGTATAATATGGATAAATGTGAGGTTATCCAATTTGGTGGCAAAAACGGGAAAGCAGACTATTATCTAAATGGTGGCCGATTGGGAAAGGGGGAGATGCAGCGAGACCTGGGTGTCATGGTACACCAGTCATTGAAGGTAGGCATGCAGGTGCAGCAGGCAGTAAAGAAAGCGAATGGTATGTTAGCTTTCATTGCAAAAGGATTTGAGTATAGGAGCAGGGAGGTTCTACTGCAGTTGTACAGGGTCTTGGTGAGACCACACCTGGAGTATTGCGTACAGTTTTGGTCTCCAAATCTGAGGAAGGACATTATTGCCATAGAGGGAGTGCAGAGACGGTTCACCAGACTGATTCCTGGGATGTCAGGACTGTCTTATGAAGAAAGACTGGATAGACTTGGTTTATACTCTCTAGAATTTAGGAGATTGAGAGGGGATCTTATAGAAACTTACAAAATTCTTAAGGGGTTGGACAGGCTAGATGCAGGAAGATTATTCCCGATGTTAGGGAAGTCCAGGACAAGGGGTTACAGCTTAAGGATAAAGGGGAAATCCTTTAAAACCGAGATGAGAAGAACTTTTTTCACACAGAGAGTGGTGAATCTCTGGAACTCTCTGCCACAGAGGGTAGTTGAGGCCAGTTCATTGGCTATATTTAAGAGGGAGTTAGATGTGGCCCTTTTGGCTAAGGGGATCAGGGGGTATGGAGAGAAGGCAGGTACGGGATACTGAGTTTGGATGATCAGCCATGATCATATTGAATGGCGGTGCAGGCTCGAAGGGCCTAATGGCCTACTCCTGCACCTAATTTCTATGTTTCTATGTCTTAATGTACGAAACTTGCAGACAATTTAAGTAGCACAAGGTCCCACGTAGCGCTGGTCAATATACATTTCAGTTGTTGGAAACTTGAGCAAAACACAAAGTGCTGGAGGAATTTAACGGGTCATGCAGTATCTATGGCGGGAATCTATGGTGGGTCCAGTTACTTCAGACTTTGGAGATACAAGGTGGAAACAGGCCCTTCGGCCCACCGAGTCCCATCCGACCAGCCACCCCCCGTACACTAGTTCTATCCTACACACCAGGGACAATTTTACCAAAGCCAATTAACCTACAAACCTAATTTCATGTTATTCTTTAGCTGTTTCACTGAAAGCACGGAGTTTTCTCCCTCATTTTGGGCTGGATTCCAATTAAATCAGTGCAGGTCTTTGGCATTTTCGAGATTGGTGGAGTCTGATGATATAATGTGCTGCTTGATAAATGATCTGCATTACTGTAGTGACTAACCCAAAGCTGCAGGAATCGATGCACAAAGGACTACGAGAATTGTTAAGGGATATCCCCTTGGTAATCTTGTGAATGAATGTCTCCACGGTGTATTAGATGTTGGAGCTCCCTGCAGTAGCTTTCAAAGGTAACATTCAAGTGATGGGAATATTCCGAGCTCTGAAGAATAAATAACAGCATCCAATTCTGAGTTGGCTTCAACATAAAACATTGCCTCACAGCTTATAGCTTGGATGTGTGCTGACATCACTTTGAGTATCAGTTACTAATTTATACTGAAGAACACAGAGTGTTGGAGCAACTCAGCAGATCAGGCAGCATCTCTGGAGAACATGGACAGGTGACGTTGAGGGTCAGGCCCTGTCTTTAATGCAATGAAAGACGACATGAATTGTTGGAGGAAATCAGGGTCTGAAGAAGGATCCCGACCCGAAACGTCACTTATTCACATTCTCCAGAGATGCTGCCTGACCGGCTGAGTTACTCCAGCACTTGTGATTTTTTTTTTTAGAAACCAGTACCTGCAGTTCCTGGTTACTGGTGCTATAATTACTTTGGTCGTAAGAATAATCAACGATTTTGGTGAAATATTAAATGTTTTTATCAAATAGACACCAGAAACTGCAGACGCTAGAATCTTGAGAAAGAACCAAAGTGCCGGAGGAACTCAGTAAGTCAGTCAGCATCTGTGGAGGGAAAGATTTTATAAGACTTGATGGGATAGATGCAGGAATGAAGTTGCCAGGGTCTGTAGAATGGGCTTGACACCAGTCTGAAGAAGGGTCTCGACCCGAAATGTCACCCATTCCTTCTCTCCAGAGATGCTGCCTGTCCCGCTGAGTTACTCCAGCTTCTTGTGTCTATCTTCAGTTTAAACCAGAGCCTGCAGTTCCTTCCTGCACAATGAAGTTACGTTGACTGGCAGTTGCAATCGCATAATCAGGGGTTATATGTGAAGACATTTCTTAACCCAGAAGGATGAGACTTTGGAATTCTCTATCGCGGAGGGCTGTGGAGCCTAAAGCCCTGCCCCACGGTACGAGTTCATTCCAAGAGCTCTCCCCGAGTTTGCCCTGATTTGAACTCGGAGATTTACGGTAATGGCCGCTCGTCGGTACTCGGGGCTCTCGTGGACATTTTTCAACATGTGGAAAAATCTTCACGAGTCTTCCCGAGTACCTGCCGTTAGCAAGTCTTCCCGAGTACCTGCCGTTAGCGTTACGATCCGCTAAGAGACGTCCCCGAGCTCCGACGTACCTGCCACGTTCATTCTCCGTGCTTACCACGAGTTTGATTTTTTTTAAACTCGGGAGAGCTCGTGGAATGAACTTGCACTGTGGGACGGGGCTATTAGTCACCGAGCCTATTCATGACAAGATATTGAGGCGTATGGTATAAGAGCAGGAACGTGACACTGTGGCTGTGATTGTAATGAACGGCAGAGCGGAAACATCGTGGAAACAGGCCCTTCGGCCCAATTTGCTCATACCGACCAACATGCCCCATCTACACTAGTCCCACCTGCCTGCGTTTGACCTATTTCCCCCAAAACCTGTCCTATCCATGTACCTGTCTAAATGTTGCGATGGTCCCTGCATCAACTACCTCCTCTAGCAGCTCGTTCCATACACCCACTGCCACTGTAGGAGGTACAAAATGCCCCCCCCCCCCCCCGCTTGCTTCAACGTATATCTCACATTATTCTATTGTCTTTATTTATAGCTGGGTTACCCCCAAACCTGCTTAATTGTTTACTGCAAGCCTTTCCTAGTGCGTTCACTGTGCAGCAGCAGGGATGTGCGACTGACTAAGACAGTACACTCTGCAGTGCTGTGACATCTGATGTCTAAATATAGGGCAGCGAGAACAGAAATAGCCCACAGCCCACACATCCACATGGTCGGAATTCCTCACTTGCACAGACATGCGCGGATAGCAGGTCCGCTCTTCCTGGCACTCATTAAAACAGGAGCCACACACAGTGGGAGCGACTCGGAGCGAGGTGTTCATGTTCTGATTTGGTGGGAGTACTGCAATGGAATAGCTGGCAGAAGAGATAGTTTAGTTTGGAGTTACAGCGCGGAAACAGGCCCTTCGGCCCACCGGGTCTATCCCAACCAACGATTATCCGTAGACTGAATTGTTTAAGAAGGAACTGCAGATGCTGGAAATCGAAGGAAGACAAAAATGCTGGAGAAACTCAGCGGGTGCAGCAGCATCTATGGAGCCAAGGAAATAGGCAACGTTTCGGGCCGAAACCCGGAAGGGTTTCGGCCCGAAACGTTGCCTATTTCCTTCAGCCTGAAGAAGGGTTTTGGTCCGAATCGTTGCCCATTTCCTTCGCTCCATAGATGCTGCTGCACCCGCTGAGTTTCTCCAGCATTTTTGTCTACCATAAAATAAATTGTTACTGCCTAATGTGTGATAATCAAGCAAGCACAAAAGGAATGGTTTTTAATAATTTGAATAACTCGAGTCAATATGTAGGATATAACATGTACGGGCTGGCACGGACTTGGTGGGCCGAAGGGCCTGTTTCCCCTCAGTGCCTCCAAATCTAAAAACATGTCACAGTTCCACCCTAACACTTTGCCTGTCCTTAATTGACTGGAGAGATATATTATTGATCCAGGCTGCCTACACTGTGTGCTGCAGCTACTCAGTCTGTAACGTTTTATGAATGGGATGTTTACCATGCCTCAGCTCAGCTTCAGTGCATCTGCTTGTGTTGGTTATCTGGCATCCTAGAAAACAGCAGGGAAACAGGCTGTGCCATTTCACACCTCTCGGTTCCCTCGCCCCCCCTGACTCTCAGTCTGAAGAAGGGTCTCCACCCAGAACGTCACCCATCCCTTCTCCCCAGAGATGCTGCCTGTCCCGCTGGGGGTTACTCCAGATGTTTGTGTCTATCTAGAGTGTAAACTGGTTCTTTGGCCCAACTCCTCAATGCTGGCCAAGGTGCTCCCTCAACTGGCCCCATTTGTCTGGCCTTGTTTCAGATTAGTTAAGAAGGAGAAGGGTTTCGGCCCGAAACGTCGCCTATTTCCTACGCTCCATAGATGCTGCCGCACCCGCTGAGTTTCTCCAGCAATTTTGTCTACCTTCAGATTAGCTTATTCTCAAGCATACCGAGGTACAGTGAAAAACTTTTTGTTTTTTGTTGTATGCTATTCAGTCAGCGGAAAGACTGATTACAATCAAGCCATCCACAGTGTGTAGATACAGGATAAAGGGAATAATAATAATAATAATATTAATATTTATTTATATAGCACTTTTAAACAAAATCACTTTGAACCAAAGTGCTTTACAGGGATTGATTAAACTAATTGAATAGATTAAATGTCAATAAATCCATATAAAATAAAAAAGAAAAAAGAAAAAGAAAAAAGACACAGAACACAGATTCCTCCCACATTCCAAAGACGTGCAGGTTTATAGGTTATTTGACCCCTGTAATGTATTTGCTCCTGGTGTGCAGGACATAGAACTAGTGTACGGGGTGATCGCTGGCCGGCATTGACTCAGCGGGCCGAAGGGCCTGTTTCCATGCTGGATCTCTGAAGTCTAAAGTTTAGCTGTGCTACCCTTGGCTCCAGTTGGTTATTGCCTACACTGTCGAACGGTGTCCAACATGGTGTGCCCTGGCCATCTCTCTCGTTGCTCCACTGTGCATAGGGTTGCCAACTTTCTCACTCTCCCAACTCCCAACTAAGAGCCAAAAGGGTGCGGTTATGGTGCTCGCCCTGGGTGAGGTGAGAACCGTGTTAGCTTTTCCGTGAGAAGAAGCGACGATGGGGGGGGGGACTTGTGAGGAATCTTGCAGGAGGCGAGATGGACATCGAACGGCAACAGATCTGACGAGCTGGTTGACAAAATCTCAGAGTTGCTGCTACCTGCTGTGACAATTCGCCATGTGTTTGCTCCTACGGGGGCTGGCTGGCACTCGGGAGATTTAAGGGGCGTCGGTGTTCGGGGGTGGGGGGAACTAACCCGGGAATGTAAACCCACAAGCGCCTGCCGCTCCAACCCAACCCTGGTGATGGTTGGTTAGGTGCATTACATGCATTTTCGACTTACGATATATTATCAGAACATAACCCCATTGTAAGTTGAGGAGCACCTGCTAGTAGCCGTCAAATACGGGACAAAAGCGATCCCGTACGGGACAAACCAATTTTAGCCCAATATACGGGATATCCCGGCTAATACGGGGCGGTTGGCAATGATTGTTAAGGACTTGGACGTGCTAGAGGCAGGAAACATGTTCCCGATGTTGGGGGAGTCCAGAACCAGGGGCCACACACAGTTTAAGAATAAGGGGTTAGCCATTTAGAACGGAGACGAGGAAACACTTTTTCTCACAGAGAGTGGTGAGTCTGTGGAATTCTCTGCCTCAGAGGGCAGTGGAGGCAGGTTCTCCGGATGCTTTCAAGAGTGAGCTTGATAGGGCTCTTAAAGATAGTGGAGTTAGGGGATATGGGGAGAAGGCAGGAACGGGGTACTGATTGGGGATGATCAGCCATGATCACATTGAATGGCGGTGCTGGCTCGAAGGACCGAATGGCCTACTCCTGCACCTATTGTCTATTGCCTATTGTATCAGGTGTCAGAGGTTATGGAGAGAAGGCAGGAGAATGGGGTTGGGAGGGAGAGATTGGATCAGCCTTGATTGAATGGCGGAGTAGACTTGATGGGCTGAATGGCCCAAATTCTACTCCGATCACTTCTGCCCTTGTGAGAACATGGGTAGGTGATGAAGATAGACACAAAGTGCTGGAGAAACTCAGCGGGTCAGTCAGCATCTAGTCACAGGGGATATGGGGATATGGGGAGAAGGCAGGAACGGGGTACTGATTGGGGATGATCAGCCATGATCACATTGAATGGTGGTGTTGGCTCGAAGGGCCGAATGGCCTACTCCTGCACCTATTGTCTATTGCCTATTGTCTAACTGTACAGCAGACAGTGAAACTACATGTACAGCTACAGTTAGCAGCGACCTGGTCACCAGATCACTAACCATCATTTTGTTTGTCTACTCATCCCCAGGCAGACACTGCTACCAGCTTCCTCAGGGCTGCACGTTCAGGAAACTTGGACAAACTCTTGGACTATTTAAAGAATGGAGCTGAAATCAACACTTGTAACCAGGTCAGTGATTTATGTTTCGAACCAAATAATCGGCTCAAGGAAAGCCATGGCAGGGATTTCAAGTCTGTATGTTTGAAAGCAAATGTCAGAGCTGTCAAAAGGGTTTGTGGAAATATCGTGGGAACTGGACCAAAACATCATCAATCAAACCTTCTGAAGATCATTCCTTCGCTTGCCCATTTCCTTCGCTTGAAGAAGGGTTTCGGCCCGAAACGTTGCCTATTTCCTTCGCTCCATAGATGCTGCTGCACCCGCTGAGTTTCTCCAGCTTTTTTGTGTAACCTTCGATTCTCCAGCATCTGCAGTTCCCTCTTAAACACTTCTGAAGATCAGATCAGTCTGAAGAAGGGTTTTGGCCCGAAACGTTGCCAATTTCCTTCGCTCCCTTGATGCTGCTGCACCCGCTGAGTTTCTCCAGCATTTTTGTCTACCTTCGATTTTCCAGCATCTGCAGTTCCATCTTTAACAAACTGTCTGAAGAAGGGGCTCCACCCGAAACGTCGCCCATTCCTTCTCTCCAGAGATGCCGCCTGTCCCGCGGAGTTACTCCAGCATTTTGTGCCCATCGTCGGGCGTAAACCAGCCTCTGCAGTTCCTTCCTACACATTTTGTTCCTCCACAGATGCTGCCTGACCCGCTGAGTTCTTCCACAAATATGATTAGTTTCTCTTGAAAGTCCCCAATGTTCTAAAGCACAGCAAAGCAGAAACTTGGATAAGCAGTGCGATTATTTAAAGTAAATACCGTCCAAAAATACTTGCAGTACAGCACAAAGTTTAAACAAAGCATTATTTAGGGAAAAGATAGCTTTCATTATTCTTGAGTGTCTGCCTCCATAAGCCATAACCCTCAATTGGAATATAGTAAACCTTCACAAGAACTCCCTGTAGAAGGTGGCACAGCGATAGTGTTGCTGCCTTACAGCGCCAGGGACCCAGCTTCTATCCTGACTATGGGTGCTGTCTGTACGGAGTTTGCACGTTCTCCCTGTGACCATGTGGGTTTTCTCCAGCTGCTCAGGTTTCAGTTTAGTTTAGTTTGGAGATACAGTGCGGAAACACCGGGTCCGCGCCGACCAGCGATCCACACACGTTAACACTATCCTACACGTACTAGGGACAATTTTTACATTTACCAGGACAATTAACCTACAAACCTGTATGTCTTTTGAGTGTGGGAGGAAGCTGAAGATCTCGGAGAAAACCCACACAGATCACGGGGTGAACGTACAAACTCCGTACAGACAGCACCCATAGTCTGGATCGAACGCGGGTCTCCGGCCCTGCATTCACTGGAAGGCAGCAACTCTACCGCTGAGCCCGGAGTCCAAAGATGTGCAGGTTTGTAGGTTACTTGGCTCCTGTACACTGTCCCTAGTGTGTAGGATGGAACCAGTGTAGGAGAGCCTGCTGGTCGGCACAGACACGGTGGGCCGAATGGCCTGTTTTCACACTGTATCTCTAAACAGAATTACGGAATGGTACTGATGGTTCAGTTGTGTGACCAATGTGCGTGATGTTGTTAATAACGCTGCCCCTGTCTACCTTAAAGTACCTTAATTCCTTGGGGATCATCAAATATTTAAAACACTTAACAAAATAAATTCACAGTCCAGTGGATGCAGTCCTCCCCCAGTCAGGATGTGAGCATATTGAGCTATAAAATGCCACTAAGTATCTGGGTATCTTGCCAGAATTTTACTTTGGGCACTAGACTTCAGAGATACAGCGAGGAAACAGGCCCTTCGGCCCACCGAGTCAGTTCTGACCAGCGATCACCCCAACACTATCTTACACACTAGGGACAATAGACAATAGGTGCAGGAGTAGCCATTCGGCCCTTCGAGCCAGCACCGCCATGAGTGTGATCATGCATTACATTGATTGTCACATGAACCAATTGATACAGTGAGATTTGAGTTACCATAGAGCCATACGAATAAAGTGAACACAATACACAATAGATTTTAACATGAACATCCCCCGCACAGCGGAATCAACGTTTCCCACAGTGAAGGAAGGCACTAAAGTTCAGTCTTCCTCATTGTTCACCCGTGGTCGGGGACTTTGAGCCGTCTGCAGTCGCCGCTACGGACGGCTCGATGTACAGGACCTCTGGCCGGGATGATCGGAACTCCGACGTCGGAACGGAAGAACACACTCAGCGGCTTGGAGTCTCCGAATTGGCCACTTCGAGTAGGGGGAGATTTATTGTCCCGTGTCCCTGATAGGACAATGAAATTCTTGCTTTGCTTTAGCACACTAGAACATAGTAGGCATGAATACAGAACAGATCAGTGTGTCCATATACCATTATTTAAATATATACACAAAATAATAGAGGGGGATCGACAAACTATTGGTAGGAAAAGGTCGGAATGAATAAAATACAATACAATACAATACAATACAATTTATTTGCCGTTTGGACCCCGTTGAGATCCAAACGAAATGTCGTTTCTGCAGTCATACATACAAAACGAAAAAGACCCAAGACACAACACAATTTACACAAACATCCTTCACAGTGCATCTTCTCCTCGCTGTGAAGGAAGGCAAAAAGAAACATATCTCTCCCCTGCACTCCCCTCTCCCCCCCATGTCAGAGTCAAAGACAGAGTCAAAGCCCCCAGCGGGCGATGTTAAATGTCCCGCAGCCATTAAAGCCACGCCGGGTGATGTAAGGCCAAGCACCGGGTCTTGGTGTTGGAGCCCCAGCGGGCGCTCACAAAGTCCCGCGGCAATTCCAAGCCGCGCGGGGCAGGGATGTAAGGCTCCGCTCCAGGTAATCTTCAATCCCGCAACTCGGGCGGGAGAAGTCGGGACTGGCGACAGATGACCAAGGAAAGGTGGAGTCCAACAATTGACCATGATGGGCTCCAACCTTCCTTGGTCCTCTGCTGCCAGCCCTGATTTGTCCCGACTCACAACATGACCTATCTTTTATCTCCAGAGATACTGCCTGACCCGCTGAGTTATTCCATCATTTTATGTCCATCTTCGGTATAAACCAGCATCTACAGGTCCTTCCTACACAACTTGTTCTGGTTGCGCAGGAGTGGAGACAACTAAACAAGTCACAGGGGATTATTTGTAAAACCAAACCGGAGAGTGCTGAAGTGATCCCTAATCAGTTGTAACTAGTATTTAAGTGTGAAGCACTGACTTGGAAAGCAAACTTGGACCAACGGGGCAGTCGTCTATGCCAGGAATCTATTAGCTTTGGCTCTGAAATTATAATATCAGATTAAGTGCTTGGCTTTGAAATTGAAATATCAGACCTAGACATATTTACAATTCAGATTTGTTTTCATTTCTGAAGGTATGTGTTCCTTCACAAACTTGACAAAGTTGAAATCTGATACACATGTTTCGTTGATCTTGTTTGAGGTATATATTAGTCTATTTGGTTCCCTTCAGTCTTAACGTATTTTCTTAAGAGTTCCAACGTCACATTCAGAAGCTAAACGTTGGCTGCGATGCTTTCTGGACCATCAGCAGCTGAAATCTTCATAGTTAAGCATTATAAGTTCGTAAGAGGTAGGCCCATCAAGTCTATTCCGCCATTCAATCACGGCTGATCTATCGTTCCCTCTCAACCCCATTCTCCTGCCTTCTCCCCATGAACCTTGACACCCTTACTCATCAAGAGACTCGATCAAGACTTAATCAAGAGGCAAAATAGACAAAAAATGCTGGAGAAACTCAGCGGGTGAGGCAGCATCTATGGAGAAAAGAGGTAGGCGACTTTTTGGATTGAGGCTATCTCCCTCCTTCCCCTACCCCTTCCCAGCTCTCCCACATAGCCTACTGTCTCCAGCTCTTCTTTCCCCCCACCAGCCCCCGACATCAGTCTGAAGAAGGGTCTCGACCCGAAACGTCGCCTATTTTTTCTCTCCATAGATGCTGCCTCACCTGCTGAGTTTCTCCGGCATTTTGGGCACTTTCGATTTTTTCCAGCATCTGCAGTTCCTTCTTAAAGATTAGTCAGGAGGCAATTATAGTACGGCACCCGTGGTCAGGAGCGAGCCCGGGTCTCTGGCGCTGTAAGGCAACAGCTCTACCGCTGCGCTACCGTCCAAATGTGGAAGGGAGGGTCGGGACCCTTCTTCAGACTGATGAGGGCTCCCGGCCTGAAATGGCATCCATCCATTTCCCTCCATAGATGCTGCCTGACCAGCTGATTTCCTCCAGCGCGTTTGTTTTGTGCTTCAGATTCCAGCATCTGCAGTTTGTTGTATCTTAATGCGAAACTCTATTTAAGTCACTATCTGCTGCTTGAGCTGATCTATATACGGTGTTTGATGTTGTCAAGCTGGAAAGGGTGCAGAGAAGATTTACAAGGATGTTGCCAGGACTTGAGGGCCTGAGCTACAGGGAGAGGTTGAGCAGGCTGGGACTCTATTCCTTGGAGCACAGGAGGATGAGGGCTTATGTTGAGGAAGTGTATAAGGTCATGAGAGAAATAGATAGGCTAAATGCACAATCTTTTACTCAGTAAAATCATGTATGACTATATCACATATTATGAAACGGTGGCGCAGCGGTAGAGTTGCTGCCTTGCAGCACTGGAGACCCAGGTTCGATCCCGACCAAGGGTGCTGTCTGTACGGAGTTTGTCTGTACGGAGTTTGTCTGTACGGAGTTTGTACATTCTCCCCGTGACCGCATGGGTTTTCTCACAGATCTTCCGATTCCTCCCACGCTCCAAAGACGTGCAGGTTTGTAGTTTGTTTGGCTTGGTATAAAATGTAAAATTGTCCCTAGTGTGTGCAGGATAGTGTTAATGTGCGGGGAAGGGCTTGTTTCTGTGCTGTATGTCTAAACTAAACAAATATGAATGTGCAAATGAGTTTCTCCCACATTCTTGCTCTCGAGGCACGTTAGAGTTAACAGCCTGTGCATTTGTCGGATCTGCAGTGTGGAATCGGTGAATCCCAAAACCTTACAAGCCTGACGTCATGTATTGTCTAGAGACAGCCACAGAATCAGCACTGCAGCAGCAGACTGAAGCCAGCGCACGTCACATCTGCACAAACACTGTAGAAAACAAAGACATCCTGGTGGACATTTAATGAGCGCTGTCTTTAAGGGACAGAAAATAAAATATAAAAAGATTCACACAGAACACTTATAACGAGGAAGGCTGTCAAAAGATGCAGCAGGATAGACTGTAGATCATTTGGAAATTTGAGCAGAGAAATGGCAGGTGAGTTTAATCCAGACAAGTGTGAGCAGCTACACATTGGGCGGACAAATGTAAGGGGAGAGTACATGTAATCCTCACACGACAGACTTGGGAATGCTGGTGCAGGATTCCTAAATGGTTCATTTGCAAGATAAATCGGTAGTAAGGGAGGCAAAGGCAATGTTTGCATTTATTTCAAGAGGAATTATCAAAATAGATAAAACAAAGAGGATTTTAAAACAGGGATGCAATGCTGAGGTTTTATAAGGCACTGGTCAGACTGCATTTGGAGTATTGTGGGCAGTTTTTGGGCCACATATCAGAGGAGGGATGTGCTGCCTTTAGAGAGGGTCCAGAGGGGGTTGACATGAACGATCCCAGGGTTGATTGGGCTAACATACGATGAGCCTTTGACAACACTGGGCCGGTACTTGCTGGAGTTTAGAAGGATGAGGAGGAACACACCGATTTGAGACAGGCCTGGATAGAGTGGATGTGGAAAGGACGGTTCCATTAGTGGGCGAGTCCAGGACCAGAGGGAACAGCCTCAGAATAAAACAGCATTCCTGTAAAAAGGAGATGAGGAGGAATTTCTTCAGATCAGAGGGTGATGAATCTGTGGAATTCATTGCCACAGACAGCTGTGGATGCCAAGTCGATGGGTATTTTTAGAGTGGAGATTGACATGTTCTTGATTTAGTAAGAGTGTCAAAGGTTACAGGGAGAAGACAGGAGAATGGGGTTGAGATTAAAAGATAGATCAGCCATGATTGAATAGCGGAGTTAGACTCAATGGGCCGAGTGGCCCAAATATGTCCTTTGACTTTTGAACTTAGGAACTGATGACCTGGTGGTTAGGCCACTTACTGAGTGAACCCTCGGCACTAAGACTGGCAGGGTCACGTGACTGTGTTTGGTGGGATGAAGTCGTCACGTGGTTGAGGGGTGTGCCCTGGTATATAGTTAAAACTCTGGGAGAACCCTCCCCAGTCACTTGTGTGTGTGCTGCTCCCTGTATTACTTCATAAAGATCATGGCTGGCTATCGGCTGTTTGTCTCACCGAAAATTTCCCTCAAAGAATTTGCAAGTCGCTACCCAAAACATTTAAGATACGGGATAAAACACTTTCTGTGTTTGTGCTTTTTTTAAAATTCAATTTCAATTTTATTTTTAATATGTTTTATTATTTATTTATTATTATTTTTAAATTTTTTTTATGAAACTGCCTGTAAGGGAAATTCATTTCGTTGTCTCAAATTGAGACAATGACAATAAATTTGAATACAATACAATACAATACAATACAAAATTTGCACAGACAGAATTTATGTGGAGAACTAAATAATGCACGTGCAATATATTTTTATTGCGGACATGGTTTTGCGCTGCAGAACATCGCAACGTGGACTGTTTACTTCCATGTAACCCCTCTGTAATATGGGGCTGTCTGCGCACAGCTGGTTAAAGGGCCTGTCCCACTGTACGATGTAATTCAAGAATTCTCCCGAGTTTTCCTCTGATTCGAGCTCGTGTAATGTCCGTAGCGGGTCCGTAGGAGTTCGTGGATGTCTCGTAGCGGCTCGTACGAGTAACGGTAGGTACTCGGGAAATCCGGTAAACTCGTGACGTTTTTTTCAACACTGAAAAATGTCCACTAGTCAAAAAATACTTGTGATGAAAAAAATTGTTAATTTTTACTCGTACGAGCCCCTACGTACCCGCTACGTACGTCACACGAGCTCGAATCAGGGGAGAACTCGGGAGAACTCTTGAATTACCTTGTACAGTGGGACAGGCCCTTTAGTGATACTGCGCGTAAACAGGCCCTTCGGCCCACCGAGTCCACGCCGACCAGCGATCACCCCGTACACCAACACTATCCGACACGCCAGGGAGAAATTACAATGTTTACTCAAGCCAATTAACCTACAAACCTGTACGTCGTTTTAAAGTGGGAGGAAACCTGAGCACCCAGAGGAAACCCACGCGGTCACAGGGGCAACATACAGTCAACACCCATAGTCGGGATCGAACCCAGGTCTCTGGTGTTGTAAGGCAGCAACTCCATCATTGCGCCACTGTGCTGCCTCTCAATGCATTGATGTTCAGACAGAGCTCGGGGTGCAAGTCCATTGCTCCGTGAAACACAAGTGGTGAAGAAGATATGCACAGTTCTGTCTGTGCCGCGCTGCGCACACATCAGTCTGAAGAAGGGTCTCGATCCGAAAAATCACCCATTCCTTCTCTCCAGAAATGCCTGTCCCGCTGAGTGACTTTGTGTCTACACATCCTTGAATATGTTTCCATTTGAATTTTCACGAATAAGCAAGAGCATAATTGACTGTAACATTCTCAGATGTGGATAATAGCAATGCAGCGGGAATTGAGGCACCCTTAGATCTGAGGGATAGGTGTGTTGTTGAACATATTATTAACGGCCTGTCAGTCTGGCATGAAGACAGATGTGATGAGTAACCGCATCACTGCAAGATGTGGGAGGTCGAACTGTAACTACTGATATTAATAATCAATAAGTGTAACTAAGTCCTGGATCAGTGTGGGACTTGAACTGAATGTATCATTCCCAGATGTGACGGCTTGTTGTGTAACTAAACGTATAACTCCCAATTGTAAGGGGTTAACCAAATGTACTGCTTGCACGGGGTGACGCCTGTTTGGTCGTGAGTAGTCGCCCAAAGAGTCGTACCTTTATCTGGTCGCCGCTGGATTTTCAACGCGTTGAAAATTTTCGGCAACCTTCTGCGATGTTGACGGGTGCCGGCAAGTTGCCGAAAAAATCGCGTAAGTGGGACAGGCCCTTTTAAACACATCGCTTGCAGATGTGGGGAGTATAGCGTATAGCGTAACAAAAAAAATGTGTACCAGATTGTGAACTGTCAGTGTATCAATCGCAAATGCATCAATCCCAGGCATGGTAGTTTAATAACCAGTGGTCTCAGATGTGGGAAGCAGCAGTAAAACTGAATGGATTATTCTGAAATTTAGTTTTAGTTTGGAGATGCAGCGCGGAAACAGGACCTGCGGCTCACCGAGTCCGCGCCGACCAGCGATCCCCGCACAGCAACAAGAATCGGCACACACCAGGGTCAATTTACAATCCTTTACCAAGCCAATTGGTCTACATCCCTATACGTCTTTGGAGTGTGGGAGGAAACCGGGGCACCTGGAGAAAACCCACGCAGTCACGGCGAGAACGGACAAACTCCATACAGACAAACACCCGTAGTCAGGATCGCACCCGGGTCTCTCGCGCTGTGAGGCAGTAACTCTACCACTGCGCCACCGTGCCCGCACGATGTAATTATATGGGAGGGTCGCATACGTGGCGCAGTGTTTGAGTACGCAGTGCTCCAGCTATGACAAGCGGTAGTTTAACTGAAAGCATCGCACCCAGATGTGGTAGGAGGTAATTGAAAGCAAATCTATCATTCCTAAACTCCAGTCTAACTAAATATATCACATTCAGGTTCACGATGTAGCTCTCTGATATACACTGTGCTCCCCGATATATATACTGCAGATAGACACAAAATGCTGGAATAACTCAGCGGGACAGGCAGCATCTCTGTGGAGAAGGAATGGGTGGCGTTTTGGGTCGAGACCCTTCTTCAGATTCCTGTTAAATATTTTCCCCTTCACCTTAAACCTATTTGTACAAAATCATGAGAGGAATAGATCAGGTAGATGCACAATCTCTTGCCCAGAGTAGGGGAATCGAGGATCAGAGGACATAGGTTCAAGGTGAAGGGGAAAGGATTTAATTGGAACCCGAGGGGTAACTTTTTCACACAAAGGATGGTGGGTGTATGGAACAAGCTGCCACAGGAGGTAGTTGAGGCTGGGACTATCCCATTGTTTAAGAAACAGTTAGACAGGTACATGGATAGAACAGGTATGGAGGGGATATAGACCAGATGCAGGCAGGTGAGACTAGTGTAGCTGGGACATTGTTGGCCGGCATGGGCAAGTTGGGCCGAAGGGCCTGTTTCCACACTGTATCTCTCTATGACGCAATGTCCCCTGGTCCTCGATTCGCCAACTCTGGGCAGGAGACACTGAGCATCTAACCGATCTATTCCACTCATAATTTTATGAATGAATAAATTTATTGGCCAAGTATTCCCATACAAGGAATTTGCCTTGGTGCTCTGCCCGCAAGTGACAACATGACACACAGTGACAGTTAGGAATGACACATAAAACATTAAAAATAAGATCACTCAATAAGATTTACCTCAGTGCCACATTACTACATTAACCCTGTATCCCTGGGTTCAGTTGCTGCTGAAAAATCAATTGATGTTTATCTTGAGCCTCCCTCCGTGACCCTGGCAGATTCAAGTCTCTATTTTGTTATTCTGAGTTATTGATCAGGCATCACTGAAGTGATCGATTTGCACTGAGATGTGACGCTCATTAGACTGACATTATTGTATCACACCTCGCCATTAATGGTACCTCTGCACTCATTAATAGTTCCAGGTGTGACTAATGGCTAATGTCTGAACAAAAATGTTCCCGATGTTGGGGGAGTCCAGAACCAGGGGTCACAGTTTAAGACTAAGGGGTAGGCCATTTAGGACTGAGATGAGAAAAAAAAAATTTCAGCCAGAGAGTTGCGAATCTGTGGAATTCTCTGCCTCAGAAGGCAGTGGAGGCCAATTCACTGGATGTATTCAAGAGAGAGTTAGATTTAGATTTTGATGTTGGAGTTAACGGAATCAAGGGATATGGGGAAAAAGCAGGAACGGGGTACTGATTGTGTCCACCCTTTATCAATCAAACTACATACTCAGCTTCACTGCTGTTGAAAGTCCATTTTCTTACTAACCTCATGACCCATCTGGAATAGCACAGCTGGTAGAGTTTCTGCCTCACATCTCCAGGGACATGTGTTTGCCCCTGACCTCCGGTGCTGCCTGTGTACCCATTCTCCCTCTGAAGAAGGGTCTCAACTCGAAACGTCGCCAATTTCTTCTCTCCAGAGATGCTGCCTCACCTGCTGAGTTACTCCAGCATTCTCTGTCTACCTCTCTGTGACCCTCGGGTGCTCCGGTTTCCCCCCGAAGATTCTGAAAAAAGGTTTTCCGACCCAAAACATCGTCTGTCCATTTGCTCCACAGATGCTGCTTTATCTACTCATTCATCCAGCACTTTGTGTTTTGTTCTGGGCTCCAGCACCTGCAGTTTCTCTCTAACTTCTACAGGTGCACAGTAGAGAGCAAGCTGACCGGTTGCATCGTGGCTTGGTTCGGCAACTTGAGCGCCCTGGAGGGGAAAATACTACAAAAACTAGTAAACACTGCCCAGTCCATCATCGGCTCTGACCTCCCTTCCATCGAGGGGATTTATCGCAGTCGCTGCCTCAAAAAGGCTGGCAATATCATCAAGGACCCACACCATCCATGGAAAGGAGGGGAAATAATTGGCAGGCCACACACTCATCTCCCTGCTACCTTCAGGTAGAAGGTACAGGAGTCTGAAGACTGCAACGACCAGGTTCAGGAATAGCTACTTCCCCACAGCCATCAGGCCATTAAACTCGGCTCGGACAAAACTCTGAAAATTAATAGCCCATTATCTGTTATTCGCACTTGTTTATTTTATTTATTTAGAGTGTGTATTTACGTATACAATGGTATATGGACACACTGATCTGTTTTGTAGTCAATGCCTACTATGTTCTGTTGTGCTGAAGCAAAGCAAGAATTTCATTGTCCTGTCAGGACCACATGACAATAAACTCACTTGACTTGACTCCTCCCTATTGTGAAGGGCCTGATACCAACTCCACGTCTGAATCTTTCTCAAGCCTCGAAGAGCTTGATGCTTGGATTCCCCCTTGTTCTGCTGCAGCTTGCACCTCCTGTATGGAAACGTGACAGATTCTACTGGAAACTCCATCAGGTTAGATGGTAAATTGTGGTCTGAATAGGAAGGAATATCAGACTTGTGGGAAAGGTCCAACATCATATGTCCTGTATTGTTTATGGTGGGATGTATGTGGTTAGACCTATCCCAGAGGTCATGTATTCTAGCAAACCATGACCATAATGTGCCATCTGACACCACCACCATCTACACTTGCTGGGCGGAATGGACCACGTCACCCATCTTCACCAAGAACCTTCACAAAGACGTCTATTACTTTGTGTATTCACTTATTGAATGATACGTAGAAGGCAAGTCTTTTGCAGGTTTACCTCACAAGAAAGTACCTGCAATCTTCGTTTTAATTCGCCTCATGAGCAGCGTGGGTTTTCTTTGAGATCTTCAGTTTCCTCCCACACTCCTAAGACGTGGGGGGGAGGGAGAGTCTGAGTGCAAGACATTGGGTCCCAGCCTCCATAACTGGAGTCCTGAGGAACCACTAATTCTACCTCTCCATTTTCACACAAGGTCTTCACTCAAAGGGTTAAGAAAGAACTGCAGATGCTGGGAAAATTGAAGGTAGACAAAAATGCTGGAGTAACTCAGCAGGTGAGGCAGCATCTATGGAGCGAAGGAATAGGCGACGTTTCGGGTCGAGACCCTGCTTCCTGCAACGTCACCTATTCCTTCGCTCCATAGATGCTGCCTCACCCACTGAGTGTCTCCAGCATTTTTTGTCTACCTCCAATGAAGTGGTGGTGGTTTTGGACTGCTCTCGAGTTGTGGTGGGATGATTGTGCTGAGATTATACCGGGCGGTAAGCTACGTCTATGAAGATAAGTCCGGTCCAAACAGCCAACTGAGTTGGACAGCCAGTTATCACTTTGCAGAATGACTGTCAGAGGCTGGAAATAACAGCTGATGGAAGTACTGGTGTTACTCGAGATGTGTTACACATTTTCTCATCTGCTGACAGGTTTTAGTTCCTGCTCGTGTCCTTTTGTCAACCGTACTCCTGTTAGCCTTGCACTCATTCAGCCTCCCTGCCTCCCAGCAAGAAAATTAGAATGCACGGAGGTTGCGAGGAATCGGCTCAGTCAAGAACGGAAATTTAAAAAACTGACATGTAAAGGGCCTGTCCCACCTTCACGAGGTAATTCACAAGTTCTCCCGAGTTTTCCCCTTGATTCAAAATCGCAGAATGTTCGTAACGAGTGCGTAGAAGTTCGTAGATATATCGTAGTGATTCGTTATCCCAGCCATCGGTACTCGTGGCATCAGGTGAGCAGGGACGTTTTTTCCAGCCCGATAGAAAATGTCCACAAGTAAAAAAATGGTCAGGATGAAAGATTGCAACTTTTTAATGGTAAGGAGGGCATCGAAATAATCGTGGGAATTCGCAGACATATGTGTAGGAGTTCATGAAAATAGTCGTGGAAGGTCGTGGGTTTGGATTACCACAATCTTAATTTTTTTATTAGATCCTTTATACTCGACAGTGGGTTTGAATTAAGTCGTGAAAGTGGGACAGGCCGTTAAGGAAGAACTATCATTGTGGCCATTGTTGGACTTCTTTCGCCACTGGTACAATGGGGACAGATTGATCTGGTGTTGATTTCCCCGTGTTGCTGTGGACTGCCATGTTCTCACCCTGTGTGTGTTTTTTTGTGTGCGTTCCGATTTGCAGAATGGGCTCAATGCCCTCCACCTGGCATCCAAGGAAGGGCACGTCAAGGTGGTGTCCGAGCTGCTGCATAATGGCATCGATCTGGAAGCCGTGACCAAGGTGAGGGAGAACAGCCTGGCAGCAAACTCCACCCGACACTGAGTGCAAGCAGAATGTAGAACATAGAACAGCACAGGGTTTGGGCAGCTTACAACCCACTCATATGCAGAGGGGGACAGGCAGTGTAGGGATTACTCCCTCGAGCCGCTAAGTGGACTCCATGGTTAAGGGGAATGTCGTTATACACATGCAATAGTCAATAGTCAATAGTCTATTTAATTGTCATTTGGACCCCTGGAGGTCCAAATGAAATGCCGTTTCTGCAGCCATACATTACACACAAATAGACCCCAGACACAACATAATTACATTTTACATAAACATCCATCACATAGCTGTGATGGAAGGCCAAAAAAACTTATCTCTCCACTGCACTCTCCCCCCCCCCCCGATGTCAGAGTCAAAGTCAAAGCCCCCGGCTGGCGATGGCGATTGTCCCGCGGCCATTAAAGCCACGCCGGGTGGTGCGAGGTCGCACACCGGGTCTTGGTGTTGGAGCCCCCGGTGTGTGCTCGCAGAGTCCCGCGGCCATTCCAAGCCGCGCGGGGCAGTGGTGTTAGGCCCCGCTCCAGGAGCTCTTCAACCCCGCAACTCGGGCGGGAGAAGTCGCCGTTGCAGGAGCCCCGAAAAGCGGTCTCCCTCCAGGGATCCGCGGGCTCCCGGTGCCGCCGTCCGCAGACCCGCAGTAGCGGCCTTCGCCTCAACAGCAGCAGCAGCGGCAGCAGCGGCAGCAGCGGCAGCGCTCCTCCACCGCTCCACCCGCTCCGGTCTCGGCCAGCCCCGCGACGGCGACGGTGAATCGTAGCACCAGAGTCCCCGGCTTCTTCCTGTTGGAGGCCGCTCCTCGTTGCGGCCCCAACGACAACTGAGACCCGACGAGAAAAGGTCGGGTCTCCAGTGCAGGGAGAGATTCAAAAGTTTCACTGTCAGAGACCTTCAGAGCTTCTTCACAGATAAGTCTTCCAAACCACAGTCTTTTGATTAATACATTCTTTATTGTTGATGAAAAACAATAAGGGACATCCAAACTTCTTCGGACTCGTAACTATAATCTTCATCGATCTCCAGCTTATCGCTTTAAATGTTAGAAAAACTCCTCCTGTCTCCGTTACACTACTCATGGTCAAAGGGCAAACCTTCTCCATGCCGGTTCCAAACTAAACTAACAACTAAGCTTCTGCGCAATAAATTTAGCTCCAAACACCCCCTAAAATACGCCATAGACCCCCACACATAATATAATGGGCAGTCTAAAATTTAAAGGCACATGCCATCATTAATGACACACATGGCCACTACAGTCAGAGCGCCCCTTGTCGCCAAGGTCTGTAGGCAAGACGCATCTTGGGACCATAGGGGGAGGAGCAACTCTGCTGTCAGAGGCCAGAGGACCGATGATGGGATCTAGGGAGGGGGCAGGGATGAAGATGTCCTGGTTGGGTTGCTACTAGGCCTGGCACCAGGCGGAAGAGGGCTTTGCCCAAGCCGGATGCTTGCCCCTTTCCCGGGATTACATCCGTGCCCAGGTAGTGTGAGAGAGGGACAGTTGTATGGTAGTTATTTAGTATATTTGTAAGGATTGTAACATAGTGGTTTAGAAAATTAGTGTGTGAATAATGTGGTGATTTGGTGTTATGGTGGTGGGGGTGTTACTACGGTTTTGTTTTTTAACGTGATAGTAATTAAATACATTATTTTTGATACAATAAAAAGTAGCATGCAGTTGGGCACTTTACAACCCCACGGCAGAAACATAGAAAGTCGGGGCAGGAGTAGGCCATTCAGTCCTTCGAGCCAGCACCGCCATTCAATATGATCATCCAAAATCAGTACCCTGTTTCGGCGACTGGTCCTTGATATGCTCCTGGCCTTGCCGAGGCAGCGTGAGGTGTGAATGGTGTCAGTAGATGGGAGGTTGGTTTGTGACTGGTGTGGAACGTTTGTGTTGCAGAAGGGGAACACGGCCCTGCACATCGCGGCCCTTGCTGGGCAGGAGCAGGTGGTGAAGGAACTCGTTGACTATGGGGCCAACATCAATGCTCAGTCGCAGGTAAGGAGGCAGGCAACCGGTTGACAAGATGGTTGCAAGGACGTGCGCTCCCCCTCACCTCCGAATCTCCTTGCCCGTGCAGGGGTAAGCCCGCAGTCAACATTCCCCCAACAACTGGCGCAGCGGTAGAGTCGTTGCAGCACCTGAGACCCAGGTTCGATCCCAACTACGGGTAGCACGGGACGGGAGCATGGAGTGGCGTAGAGGATGTGTGGAGTTGCGTGCGGTATTGCGCGGCGCTCCAGGATTTCGTGCTGCACGAAATCTTCGTGCGCCAATGGCCTGCCGCGTAAATGACGGCCACGTGGGACACCCTGGCACGGCGCAACGTCTCACCTCCAACAGCAGCAGAAGCACGCAAGCGATCGCCGAGCTCAGCCTGGGGCTCACGGCCATTGCAGTACGAATCCGCCCCCTACTCCCAGAGCGGGGCCAAGAAGAATGGGGATAGACACAAAATGCAGGAGTAACTCAGCGGGACCGGCAGCATCTCTGGAGAGAACCAACGGGTGACGTTTCGGGTCGAGACCCTTCTTCAAACTGAAGAAGCGTCTCGACTTGAAACATCATCCATTCCTTCTCTCCAGAGATGCTGCCGGTCCCGCTGAGTTACTCCTGCATTTTGTGTCTATCAAATGACGTCACGCGATCCAGACGGCTGTGCGGGCGCATGATGACGTGCGCAACCGTGGCACGTCAGTCACTACCGGCCTGTTGCGTAAATGACGGCTAAATGGGACAGGCCCTTTACTTCTGGCTGTTTGTAAAAAAATCATCCACACTTTATTGCCTTCAAGTGCCATCTTGTAATTTTCCCTAATTCCTGGGTTATTGTATTATCATTCATATATAATATGCATTTAGTGTATGGGGATCATTTTATGTTTATGGTAATGGAGGTTTCTTTTCATTTATAATGGAATTGTCTATGTTCCTTTGGGCTTTTTCTAAGAGAAATGTATTGATTAAGTCTTGACTATTTAAGCTGTGAAAGGAACATAATTTATCTTCCAGAATCCACGTAATGCAAACTGCAGTCAGCTCGCATGCTCTCCTGATCAATAAACAACTTATTAATTGTAGTATAGAGATAGGCATGGAGAGAACATTTGATGTTGTTATTGGAAAGCTGCACTTCAATGTTAAAGTTGTAGGGATCTGGAGTTTCTTATAAAGGGGCCGGGACGACCTAATCCGCGAGTTCTGGCGAGTTTGCCCTCGACTCATACTCGCAGCATGGTCGACACGAGGTTGTAGGAGGTCTTCGTAACTCTCCTTCATGCTCGAGAGTGGTCTCCGCGTACTCGAGGCTTCAGCTAGGTCGCGGCGTTTTTTAAACAATGTTAAAAAATGCCCGCGAGCAAAAAATGGTCGCCATGGAAATAATCGATACTATTTTTACTCGTAGGGTCGTAGTAGGTCGTAGTAGGTCGGCATGTTAGTCGTAGGTAATCGAGGGTAGTGGAAGGTTGTCGAAGGTAGTCGTAGATAGTCTTCATCATAGTCGAAGGGAGGTCGAAGGAGATCGAAGGAGGTCAGCTTCACTCTCCACTATTCGGTGTCCAATTTTTCCGAAGTTAGTTGTAGCTAGTCGAAGTCTTAGCTAGTTGTAGCTGGTCTTCAACATAGTTGAAGGAGGTCTTCAACATGTCATTTTTTCAAACTCTTCTATACTCGCCAATTAGGTCGCCCAAGTGGGACAGCCCCTTAAAGTTGTTGAGATCTGGAGTTTCGTAAAGATGACGCGCCTTTAGAATCAGAATCAGAGTAAAATGTTATTTGCCAAGTGCGTGTACAATACAAGGAATTTGCTTTGGTGCTTTGCTCGCAAGGATAAAAACATGATATACAACGGATAATTAAAAATAAAACATTATAATTTAAAGATGTGGAACTAAAATAGAAGAGGCTACAGACTTTTGGCTGTTGAGTAGAGCTACTGCTCGTGGGAAGAAGTTGTTTTTATGTCTGGCTGTGGCAGCTTTGACAGTTGCCTCCCAGAGGGAAGTGATTCAAAGGGTTTGTGGCCAGGGTGAGGGGGGTCAGAGATGATCTTACCCTCTCGCTTCCTGGCCCTTGCAGTGTACAGTTCGGCAATGGGGGGGGCGGAAGGTTGCAGGAGGTGGTGGTGGTGATATGAGGAGGTGGTGATTGGTTTTGTTGCGCTTGTGTGCCTGACATTTTCTGCACGGTTCGTATCCCCACAGAAAGGCTTCACTCCGTTCTACATGGCTGCACAGGAGAACCACCTGGACGTTGTCAAGTTTCTGCTTGAGAATGGTGCCAACCAAAACGTTGCAACAGAGGCAAGTCTGAGCTCGGCTCCATCCCCAGTAGCCCCCCGTCCTAGCCCTGCTGTAAAGGGTCTGCAGTCGTTTTTTTGTTTGTATCAAAAATAATTAATTTGATTACCATCACGATACAAAACCAAACCAAACCATGGTAACACACCCACCTCCATAGTACAAAATCACCAAATTATCTAGACAGTACATTTTCCAAACCACTATGTTACAATCCTCACAAATATACTAAACTAAACTAAGTGGGACCCGTTGGGTCCCAGCATCACACGGGAGGGCTGGCCACCCAATGCAATATGCAAAATGTCAAGCATTTTGGTGGAAAAAAACACTGAGCAAGCGAGCCGACAAAAAACACACCAGTTCGGTGAAAAGCAATTTTAAAAATGCCAAGCAATTGCAGAAAAAAAACACTAAGCAAGCAGGCAAGATGACAAAAAACACATCAGTTCGCTGAAAACCACATAGATGGGACTCACCGTGGAGTAGATCCGCAGCTCAGAGAGCCGTGACCCTTTTTTGCTTCCTGGGTGTGGCAGAGACTGAGTGAGGCACGACACTTCCGGGTTTTATAGTCCCTCTCCCTGCCGCCAGCGGGGGCAGCAGAGAGAACGGGGAATTTTGTAAAAATATTAATATCTCTCTCATTTTCCATCGACGGGAAAAATCCTCTGGTCCAGGAAGGCGGAGGGAGGCTCTGAGCGAGGTGGCCAAAAATGACGGCCACAGGTGGCGGCGTTCTCTCGGAAATCGCAGCACAAGGGGGCCAAAAGCAGTCAAGATCAGACTTTTAGTAATATACAGATAACTACGATACAATAATGTCCCTCTCTAACACCACCTGGGCGCGGACATAACCCCGTAAAAGTGGCAAGCATCCGGCTCGGGCAAAGCCCTCTACCGCCTGGCGCCGTGACTCGTGGATGGCCAGCTTGGCCAGGCCTAGGAGCAACCCAACAAGGACATCTTCAGCCCTGCCCCTTCCCTAGATCCCGTCACTAGCCCTCCAGTCGCTGACAGCAGAGCCGATCCTCCTCCTACGGAGCCTGGGATCTGTCCCTTGTGTAACATTTGTGGATAATTATCCCATTGTGGACCCACCTTAAAATCAGCCATCGATTACCTCCTGACAACGAGATTCTCTGTGCTTTAAGGATGATGCATTTATAGCCACATTTCATAATTAGTTTTGATATTCTATTGCAGACAGTGCACTCTTGGAATCATCTTACAGGTTGAAGTTCTTTAGTTTAGTTTAGTGTCACATGTAGCGAGATACAGTCTAAATCCTCGCGATAATCGACCCCTATATAGCGGATTTCAGTTATAGCGGACTGAGGCTCCTGTTACACAGCCCCTCCACTTCCATTAGTTATCTGCAAATCTCCGCCTTTCAAAAATATCCATTGACTTGGCATCCACAACCATATGCGGCAATGAATTCCACAGATTCACCACCCTCCGACTGAAGAAATTCCTACTCATCTCCTTTCTAATTTTAGTCCTTTTATCCTGAGGCTGTGCCCTCTCGTCCTAGACGCTCCAACTAGTGGAAACATCCTCTCCACATTCATTCTATCCAGGCCTTTCCCTATTTGGTAAGGTCACATAGAAACATAGAAATTAGATGCAGGAGTAGGCCATTCGGCCCTTCGAGCCTGCACCGCCATTCAATATGATCATGGCTGATCATCCAACTCAGTATCCCGTACCTGCCTTCTCTCCATACCCCCTGATCACCTTAGCCACAAGGGCCACATCTAACTCCCTCTTAAATATAGCCAATGAACTGGCCTCAACTACCCTCTGTGGCAGAGAGTTCCACAGATTCACCACTCTCTGTGTGAAAAAAGTTCTTCTCATCTCGGTTTTAAAGAATTTCCCCCTTATCCTTAAGCTGTGACCCCTTGTCCTGGACTTTCCTGACATCGGGAACAATCTTCCTGCATCTAGCCTGTCCAACCCCTTAAGAATTTTGTAAGTTTCTATAAGATCCCCTCTCAATCTTCTAAATTCTAGAAAGTATAAACCAAGTCTATCCAGTCTTTCTTCATAAGACAGTCCTGACATCCCAGGAATCAGTCTGGTGAACCGTCTCTGCACTCCCTCTATGGCAATAATGTCCTTCCTCAGAATTGGAGACCAAAACTGTACGCAATACTCCAGGTGTGGTCTCACCAAGACCCTGTACAACTGCAGTAGAACCTCCCTGCTCCTATACTCAAATCTCAAAGGTTCAGTTTTGTTTATTGTCACGTGTACCGAGGTACAGTGAAAAGCTTTTGCTGCATGCTAACCAGTCAGCAGAAAGACAATACATGATTACAATCGATCCAATCATTACGATTGTTTCAATGAGATACCCCCTCATCCTTCTAAACTCCAGCGAGTAGAGGCCCAAATGCTCATTGTTTATTAACCCACTCAACGCTGGGGTCGTTCTCGTAAACCTCCTCAGGCCCCTCTCCAGCGACAGCACATCCTCCCTCAGGTATAGGGTAGAGAACTGCTCACAACACTCCGAGTGCGGTCTGACCCAGTGCCTTGTAGAACCTCGGCGTCTGAAGAAGGGTTTCGGCCCGAAACGTTGCCTATTTCCTTCGCCCCATAGATACTGCCGCACCCGCTGAGTTTCTCCAGCACTTTTGTCTACCTTCGATTATCCAGCATCTGCACAGTTCCTTCTTAAACACTCGACATTTTCGTCCCTCGTTGTTGTATAATGCGCCCTCTCGAAGCCCAAGCCTTTCGCTGTTGTTTGACGGCTTGTTGTTTGTCCCAGGATGGATTCACGCCCCTGGCAGTGGCCTTGCAGCAGGGCCACGAGAACGTGGTGGCCATCCTCATCAACTACGGGACCAAGGGGAAGGTGTGCCTGCCCGCCCTGCACATCGCCGCACGCAACGACGACACGCGCACTGTTGCCGTCCTCCTGCAGAATGACCCCAACCCTGATGTACTGTCCAAGGTAAGCCTCCACCAGAGGTCAGGAACTCTCTGTCGGACAGGGTTTCAGATGTAGACTACCCACTCAATATGACCCCTGGATAGAACAGAACGTTACAGCTCAAGAACGGGGCGGCACGTTGGCGCAGCGGTAGAGTTGCTGCCTCACAGCGCCAGAGACCCGGGTTCGATCCTGACTATTGTATGGAGCTGTCTGTACGGAGTTTGTACGTTCTCCCCGTGACCTGTGTGGGTTTTCTCCGGGTGCTCCGGTATCCTCCCACAGTCCAAAGACGTACAGGTTGGTAGGTTAGTTGGCTTCGGTAAAATTGTAAATTGTCCCTAGTGTGTGTGCAAGGTAACGTTAATGCGTGGGGGGTCGCTGGTCGGCGCGGACTCGGTGGGCCGATGGTTTGTTTCCGCACTGTATCTCTAAACTAAACTAAACTAAACTAAATATCTGAATATCGCATAATAAAACCTGCAGAAATGTTTTAAAAGGGAGGGGTTCAAACCAAAGATAGACACAAAATGCTGGAGTAACTCAGCGGGACAGGCAGCATCTCGCCAGAGATGCTGCCTGTCCCGCTGAGTTACTCCAGCATTTTGTGTCCTTCTGCAGAAACCTTTATGTCTCATTGGTGTGCCGTAGGCAAATTGGATGCAAGTTAAAGTTTATTTACTGTTTTGCATCTTAATATTTTTAATCCAAGTGCCTCGACCTTTCAATGTGGCGATTCTTGTCTGCATTCCCTCAATTGCAAATGTGACTGTCCTTTGGGAAGAGACCAGGGTATTCCGGACACACTGTATTTCGGATGCAACATCACCAGGGCTCTCTGCAATTGCAGCAACACATGTCCTCTCTCATACTCCAACCCTCTTGCAATAGTGTACCCTTTCCCTTCCTAACTGGTGTTGTTATTGTTGTTGTGTCAAAAATAATTAATTCCATTATGATACAAAATAATACTTACTAATGAAAACCGTATTAACACACCCATCGCCACATAGTAGAAAATAGGGTTGACAACTGTCCCGTACTAGCCGGGACATCCCGTATATTGGGCTAAATTGGTTTGCCCCATACGGGACCGCTCTTGTTCTGTATTTGACTGCTGCTACTCGGGTCGAGGGGACTGTCGGGGCGGAGCGCTGCGTCCGGCCCCGCCTCACCCGTCCTGACGTAGTGCAGCCCATGGAGTGCAGCAGCAGCACCTCGCCACTGGCCCTGTCGGTCGGTCGGCAGCCCGGCCAGCTGTCCGACCTTCGGACCTTCGCTTACCGCTGACACCACCACCAACCCTCCTTCTCACGGCCGATCATCGGTTCACGAGTTGGACGGGGCGCGCAAAGTCGCGTGGGCCAAAACTCCTCAGCTGGCCCGCTGGCCAGCTGGGCTTTGTGTGCAGTCCAGCACCCGGGCCAACTCATCATTCACCCAGCCATGGCCGAGTCGGTCAACGAATTGCCGTCGGGAATTTGTCCTTTTGTCCCTTATTTGGGAGTGAGAAAGCTGGCCACCCTAGTACAAAATCACCAAATTATCGAAGACACGTGACAGTTCCGGTAATCACCCGGGGGCCCGTGGGACAGCGTGTGGTACTCTTTTTTTTTAACCAAAAATAATTTAAATCAATTATTTACATAAATGATATGTACAATACAAACAAACCCACCACCATAATATAAAGTAAAACAGATATTCTTAAATAATAAATATTAAATGAGTATTTCACAATCCTTGTTAAGAATGCATTCCACCTATAGAGTTTGACATACTGTTGCACGATTCACAGTTTGTAATTGATTATTGACTCAGTAGAGGACATTTTGTCAGCCGCCCTGTCCTTGTTTAAGGCCGCGGTTAACAGCGACATTAAGGTGTCCACGGCTACGCACACGCCATCTTGCCACGTGAAAGGGCTGATGGAGTTGACAGCCTTCCAGCATGGAAATCATCTCTGACTCCAGAATTCCTTGTGGTCTGTCTCGATCATTAGCCTCCCACGGGATACGCTGGGATCCATCTAACTGCTTCCTTGATGCCAGTTCTACACTCCATTAAGAATAAAAGTGCATTCTGGAAAGGATGGGTGAGGTTAATGGGCCATTATGTCTAATTGAGCAGAGGGATGTGCTGTAATGCTTGTTGATGCTGGCAGACATCAATAATGATGGGAGTGTTCTGTGCTCTTGATGCTCTTACAGAAACTAGCTCACTCTCCCGTCTCATTTTAGACCGGCTTCACGCCACTCCACATCGCTGCCCATTACCAGAACCTGAACGTGGCCCACATGTTGCTGACTCGAGGGGCGAACGTCAATTTCACGCCCAAGGTAGGTGCAAGTCTGCCTCTGCGAAACCCCTCCGTCTCCCCGACCCTTCCTCTCCCTGGTTGCTCAACCTCTAAACCCAGGGGGAGATCTTGGCCACCACTCCCCGAGCCTTCCTTGGTATCCATAGTCAGGAGAGACGGGTCAGACGAGAGACGGGAGAGACTGGTGTAAACCCCCTCCACCTCCATATAGAGAGTCATGGCCTCTCCCTTCAATTGATAGCAGCATGTAAAGAGTTAACCGTGGGGCTGGTTGAGACCTGAAACATCACCCTGCTGTGCCGTGTCTGTGTGAGTCCCTGGTGGAGCCGTTGCTGGAGAAAGCACTGCAGGCAGTGCCCCAGGCTAGATTACGGGAGGAAGAGACGAGGAAACAGGACTCACTCCGATCAGATGATATTGAGAAGGAGCAGGCAACTGTGTGGGGAAATCATCAGTGGGGTTGGGGGTGGGGGCTGTTTGGAAGGGTGGGGGCTGTTTGGGGGGGTGGGTTAATTGAAAGAAAGAGGGAAAAGCTCAGAGACAATTTGAGAGGCCATCGAATTTTAGTTTAGTTTAGAGACTCAGAGTGGCGCACGCCCCTTCTGCCCATTGAGTTCATGCTGACCCATGCAGTAGCACTATCCTACACACAATTTACAGAGAGTGATTAACCTACAAACCCACACTTCTGTGGGAGATGGGAGGAGACCTCGGGTCCTTGAGGAGAAGGTGCTCCCGTCCTTTTTCAACCAGAGCTACTGCCCAGCCCGCTGAGTAGCTCCAGCACTTAGTACCTGGAGGAAACCCACGCAGTCATCGGGGGGAGGTGCAAACTCCACACAGACAGCACCCGAGGTCAGGATCGAACCCGGGACTGCGAGGCACCAACTCCTCTGCTGCGCCACTGTGCTGCCCTTGTGTAAAAAGAAAGGGTGTAGCCAACAGGCAGTTGAAATGCTCAAGTTGTCAGCCAGATGGATGTTTACTTTATAAGAAAATCTCCTGGAATCTGATGTTAATGCTGTTAGGAAGTGGACTGGTTGAATTCATACGCAGGGAGAAACTGCGGATGCTGGTTTAAACCGAAGACAGACACAAAATGCTGGAGAAAAAGAATAGGTGATGTTTTGGGTTGGAAGCCTTCTTCAGACTGAAAGATAGAGGAGGACAGAACAAAACAGGGTCGGCAACAGATGGTTGAATTTTTTGGCTGGCATGCAAATCATGGCCACTCCTTTGATAAAGTCACAGAATTATTCCCAGATCCAAGTCGGCATGAGTTTTTCAATATACTTGCTCTACGATAGGTTTGTTGGTCCACTGAGCCATTTTAAAGAAACATAGAAAATAGGTGCAGGAGTAGGCCATTCGGCCCCTCGAGCCTGCACCGCAATTCAATATGATCATGGCTGATCATCCAACTCAGTATCCCATCCCTGCCTTCTCACCATACCCCCTGATCCCTTTAGCCACAAGGGCCACATCTAACTCCGTCTTAAATATAGCCAATGAACTGTGGCCTCAACTACTTTCTGTGGCAGAGAATTCCACAGATTCACCACTCTCCGTGTAAAAAATGTTTTTCTCATCTCGGTCCTAAAGGATTTCCCTCTTATCCTTAAACTGTGACCCCCCCTAGTTCTGGACTTCCCCAACATCGGGAATAATCTTCCTGCACCTAGCCTGTCCAACCCTTAAGAATTTTGTACGTTTCTATAAGAGCCCCTCTCATCCCCACGTGACCCACCTGGACACTGTAACTGTGGATAGGGAGCAACAGGGAATGATGACCTTCCATGTGTGAATTGTGGGCATCTGGTGGTGCTGCTGCCTCACAGCACACGACATCTGGGTTCGATCCTGACCTTGGCTGCTGTCTGTCTGGAGTTTGCACGTTCTCCCCGTGACTGCGTGGGTTTTCTCCGGGTGCTCCGGTTTCCTCCCACATTGCAAAGACGTGCAGGATTGTTGGTTAATTAGTTCTTATAAATTTCCCTGGTGTGTAGGATGTGAAACCGGAATAACATGGAACTTGTGCACGGGTGATCGTAGGTCAGCACGGACTTGATGGGCCAAAGGGTCTGTTTCCACACTGCATCCGTCAACTAAATTGAACTAAAGGTGACCACTCGAATTACCAAGGCATGAGAGGATATGGACAATGAACTACCAGATAGTTTTGTTTAAGAAAGAACTGCAGATGCTGGAAAAATTGAAGGTAGACAAAAATGCTGGAGGAACTCAGTGGGTGAGGCAGCATCTATGGAGCTAAGGAATAGGGGTCGAGACCCGAAACGTCACCTATTCCTTCGCTCCATAGATGCTGCCTCACCCGCTGAGTTTCTCCAGCGTTTTGGTCTACTAAATGGGTTTAGTATGGATGAAACATAGAAACATAGACAATAGGTGCAGGAGGAGGCCATTCGACCCTTCAAGCCAGCACCGCCATTCATTGTGTTCATGGCTCATCATCCCCTATCAATAACCCGTGCCTGCCTTCTCCCCATATCCCTTAATTCCACTAACCCCTAGAGCTCTATCTAACTGTCTCTTGAATCCATCCAGTGACTTGCTCTCCACTGCCCTCTGTGGCAGGGAATTCCACAAATTCACAACTCCCTGGGTGAAAAAGTTTTTTCTCACCTCAGTCTTAAATGGCCTCCCCTTTATTCTAAGACTGTGGTTCTGGACTCACCCAGCATTGGGAACATTTTTCCTGCATCTAGCCTGCCCAGTCCTTTTATAATGTTATATGTTTCTATAAGATGCCCACCTCATCCTTCTAAACTCCAGTGAATACAAGCCTAGTCTTTTCAATCTCTCCTCATATGACAGTCCCGCCATCCCAGGGATCGATCTCGATGGGTACTAAATGGTTTGGCATGGGTCGTCTAGTGGACTGGAGGGTCTGTTTGTGCGCTGCGTGACTGTATGCCTCTGCTTATTGTTCTCGTACTTATTCTTCTGCTCAGAATGGAATCACAGCCCTGCACATTGCTTCCAGAAGAGGGAACACTAATATGGTGAGGTTTCTGCTGGATCGGGAAGCCCAGATTGATGCGCGGACCAAG
Organism: Leucoraja erinaceus; assembly: GCF_028641065.1. Classification (NCBI taxonomy): domain Eukaryota; kingdom Metazoa; phylum Chordata; class Chondrichthyes; order Rajiformes; family Rajidae; genus Leucoraja; species Leucoraja erinaceus. The sequence goes on along the minus strand of NC_073411.1, from coordinate 11,115,077 downwards.
GTGAGTGCAGTTAAGGACTGTCCCGTTAACGGAGCGATGGACAAAGCCAGCGCTCAATGACAGGAAATATCCTACCAGATACACATGGAAGGGGAAGAGTATCTAAATTAAACATTGGACAATGAAGGATTGATCACGGAAAATAAGGAAATGTCGATTTTGAACAAATCCTTTGTGCCGGGAGATAGTAAGACCGTTTCTATGATGGTAGTAAATCTAGCGGCAAAAAGATGAAGACAATAGACATTAGGTGCAGGAGTAGGCCATTCGGCCCTTCGAGCCAGCACCGCCATTCAATGTGATCATGGCTGATCATCCCCAATCAGTACCCCGTTCCTGCCTTCTCAGTACCCCGTTCCTGCCTTCTCCCCACCCGTTCCTGCCGCCTTCTCCCCCTATCGCTTGACTCCGCTGTCTTTAAGAGCTCTCGCCGTTCTCCTCTCCAGTTCTCGGGCACGGCAAACTCCTTTAATCGCGACAAAGTTACGAGAGGCCCCTTTAAGTAGCCACTTGGATGTCCCACCGAAAACCTGACGCTTGAGAGCATTTGTGGAGGGAACGGGATCGCGGCTGAACGGCGGGTCGAATCTCCCCCCCCTGTAGTTGGGGCTCTGGAATGCCGGCCTGACCCAAGCCAGCAGATCCATTCCCATGGCCGACGTCCGAGGCTGACTTTGCGGCGCGGATCTCAGATCCCCGGACTGAAACCGTCCGACTCCTTTCGGAGACCTTGACCAGCAAGGCTCTGGAACCAAGAATATCAGTGGTGGACCTGTACTAGAATCTATTTCCCTTAAGAGGGGACTCGGGGTAGTGAGGATTCTTCTATCTGATTCATTTCAGGGATCCAAAGAAATTCTCTACAGAGAATTGAAGAGAGTTAGATTTCATTTGTGCCCCATTAGTTATATAAAAATAGAACACTTTTCCAGCAAAATGAATAATTAAGTTACACTGAAATCATCAGTTCCTTTTATTTTCTTTATTCCATTTGTGGAGAGGATGTTTCCACTGGTGGGAGAGGTCTAGGATTAGAGGTCACAGCCTGAGAATTAAAGGACGTACCTTTAGGAAAGAGATGGGGAGGAATTTATTTAGTCAGAGGGTGGTGAATCTGAGGAATTCTTTACCACCGAAGGCTGTGGAGGCCAAGTCAATGGATATTTTTAAGGCAAGAGATTGATAGATTCTTGATTAGCACCGGTTTCAGGGGTTCTGGGGAGAAGGCAGGAGAATGGGGTTAGGATGGAGAGATAGATCAGCCATTATTGAACGGCGGAGTAGGCTTGATGGGCCGAATGGCCTAATTCTGCTTCTCGAACTTGTGAAGAATGATAGAGGGTAGACCAACTGAGTTAGTATGCAATATTATGAATGCGTTTGATCACCTTGTTGGGGGCAGTTGACTGTTGCCTCCACCTCCTGCCTTGTGCGGTTTGAGGGAGTTCCTTTGTGGGGGGATTTACATTGACGCTGTGCGTTGCGTGCCCTTTGTTTAGGACGAGCTGACTCCTCTTCACTGCGCTGCCAGGAATGGCCACGTGCAGATCGCTGAGATTCTGCTGGATCGCAACGCTCCCATTATGGCCAAAACCAAGGTAGGTGTGTGTGAGACACTTCTTTCAGACTCCACACCAAATCTCCCCCCCCCCATCCTCATTTACCTCCAAAGCCCAAGGTAGATCAAGGCACGTGTGAGTGAGATGGAGAGGGTGGCACAGGCTTTACAAACTCCACACCAACCCAATACTTGGTCCTTATTTTCCTCCCCAAGCCAAGTAACTCTTCTCTCCGAAGACTATTCAGTATCAGCGAAATCAGAGAAGAGTGTTCTCCTCCTCTCTCCAAAGACAGTTTAGCAACCTCCTCGCAAAATCTCCTCAAACCAAGGTGGGTGGAGGAATGTGTTGGTGAGATGGAGGGGGAAGCTTGGCTTTGTGTGCCCCGTGCATGGTCCTTGTTTATCTCATTAAACCGAGGTGGGTACAGGACATGTACGATAGACAAAAGGCTGGAGTAACTCAGCGGGACAGGCAGCATCTCTGGAGAGAAGGAATGGGTGAGGTTTTGGGTTGAGGCGTCTGAAGAATGATGTCAGGATGTCCTGGGATGTCAGGACTGTCTTATGAAGAAAGACTGGATAGACTTGGTTTATACTCTCTAGAATTTAGGAGATTGAGAGGGGATCTTATAGAAACTTACAAAATTCTTAAGGGGTTGGACAGGCTAGATGCAGGAAGATTGCTCCCGATGTTGGGGAAGTCCAGGACAAGGGATCACAGCTTAAGGATAAGGGGGAAATCCTTTAAAACCGAGATGAGAAGAACCTTTTTCACACAGAGAGTGGTGAATCTCTGGAACTCTCTGCCACAGAGGGTAGTTGAGGCCACAGTTCATTGGCTATATTTAAGAGGGAGTTAGATGTGGCCCTTGTGGCTAAGGGGATCAGGGGGTATGGAGAGAAGGCAGGTACGGGATACTGAGTTGGATGATCAGCCATGATCATATTGAATGGCGGTGCAGGCTCGAAGGGCCGAATGGCCTACTCCTGCACCTAATGTTTCTATGTTTCTAAGAAGGGTCACGATGCCAACACTCTGCTCCTTGCTCTCCCCCTCCCCAGAACGGCCTGTCACCCATCCACATGGCCGCACAGGGTGACCACCTGGACTGCGTCAGGCTCCTGCTCCAGTACAAGGCGGAGATCGATGACGTGACGCTGGATAACCTGACCCCGCTCCACGTGGCAGCTCACTGTGGGCACCACAAGGTGGCAAAGGTGCTACTGGACAAGGGGGCAAAGCCCAGTGCCAGGGCCCTGGTGAGTCTGCATGGGGGGGTGGTCTCAAACTAAGTGAGAGATTGAGGTTGCCTTTGGTACAGTGAAAAGCTGTTTCCCGCCTATGCATAATTATATATGATTACAACCGAGCTGTCCACACTGTACAGCTACAGGATAAAGTCAATAACGTTTAGTGCAAGATAAAGTCCAGTTAAAGTCTAATCAAAGATAGTCCGAAGGTCTTCAATGAGGTGGGAGGTAGGTTAGAACTGCTCGCTAGCTGGTGAGAGGACAGTTCAGTTCAGCTGGGAAGAATCTGGAGGTATGTTTTTTCAAACCTTACCTCTTGCCTGAATGGGAGAGGGGAGAAGAGGGAGTGACCAGGGTGAGACTGGTCCTTGGTCCTTGACCATTATTATCTAAATGGTGGCCGATTGGGAAAGGGGGAGATGCAGCGAGACCTGGGTGTCATGGTACACCAGTCATTGAAGGTAGGCATGCAGGTGCAGCAGGCAGTAAAGAAAGCGAATGGTATGTTAGCTTTCATTGCAAAAGGATTTGAGTATAGGAGCAGAGAGGTTCTACTGCAGTTGTACAGGGTCTTGGTGAGACCACACCTGGAGTATTGCGTACAGTTTTGGTCTCCAAATCTGAGGAAGGACATTATTGCCATAGAGGGAGTGCAGAGACGGTTCACCAGACTGATTCCTGGGATGTCAGGACTGTCTTATGAAGAAAGACTGGATAGACTTGGTTTATACTCTCTAGAATTTAGAAGATTGAGAGGGGATCTTATAGAAACTTACAAAATTCTTAAGGGGTTGGACAGGCTAGATGCAGGAAGATTGTTCCCGATGTTAGGGAAGTCCAGGACAAGGGGTCACAGCTTAAGGATAAAGGGGAAATCCTTTAAAACCGAGATGAGAAGAACTTTTTTCACACAGAGAGTGGTGAATCTCTGGAATTCTCTGCCACAGAGGGTAGTTGAGGCCAGTTCATTGGCTATATTTAAGAGGGAGTTAGATGTGGCCCTTGTGGCTAAGGGGATCAGGGGGTATGGAGAGAAGGCAGGTACGGGATAGGGGAGTTGTTGAGTTGGATGATCAGCCATGATCATATTGAATGGCGGTGCAGGCTCGAAGGGCCGAATGGCCTACTCCTGCACCTAATTTCTATGTTTCTATGATTCTATGTTGAGTATGCTGGTGGCCAGTGTGAAGTGTAGATGGAGTCAGGGGAAGGGGGGTTGGTTTGGGTGATCGTGTGGGCTGCGTCCGCAACTCTGTGCAATTACTCGCTCCTTCGTGTCCGTGGATTGCCAGGGAAGTGCTTTGTTCTTTTCAGTGGGTTTGCTGTCACTAACGTGCCCTGTCCTACCTCATGTTCTAGAATGGCTTCACCCCATTGCATATCGCCTGTAAAAAGAATCACATCAGGGCGATGGACCTGCTACTGAAACACGGAGCATCTCTGGAGGCAGTAACCGAGGTACGGGAACGTGATGTTAAGGCACGGGGAAGATTTACCAGGATGATGCCAGGACTCGAGGGTCTGAGCTACAGGGAGAGGCTGAGCAGGCTGGGACTCTATTCCCTGGAGAGCAGAAGGATGAAGGGGTGATCTTATATAGAGGTGCACAAAATCTTGCCCAGAGTAGGGGAATCGAGAGCCAGAGGGCATAGGTATGAGGTGCAAGGGGAAATATTTTAGAGGAATCTGAGAGGTAGCTTTTTCATACATAGGATGGTGGGCGCATGGAACGAGCTGCCGGAGGGGGTAGTTGAGACAGGGACTATCGCAAGGTTTAAGAAGCAATTAGACTGGTGCATGGAAAGGATAGGTTGGAGGGATATGGGCCAAACACCAGCAAGTGGGACTAGTGCACATGGAACATGTTGGTCGGTGTAGGCAAGTTGGGCCGAAGGACCTGTTTCCACGGTTTATGACTCGATGACTCTATATGGATTCACTTTGTGGAAATATCCAGAACCAGAGGTCACAGTTTAAGAATAAGGGGGAGGCCATTTTGGACTAACATGAGGAAAAACCTCTTCATCCAGAGAGTTGTGAATCAGTGGAATTCTCTGCCACAGAAGGCAGTGGAGGCCAATTCGCTGGATGTTTTCAAGAGAGAGTTGGATTTAGCTCTTAGGGCTAACGGAATCAAGTGATATGGGGAGAAAGCAGGAAGGCGGTACTGATTTTGGATGATCAGCCATGATCATATTGAATGGCGGTGCTGGCTTGAAGGGCCGAATGGACCACTACTACTATTTTCTATGTTTCTATGATTCTATGATAGATTTCATGGTCTGTCCAAGAGATTTGGGTGGCTTTTGAATTGCAATCTCTCTCTCTCTTTCTTTGTTTCCCAGTCAGGGTTGACACCCCTCCATGTCGCTGCTTTCATGGGGAACCTGAACATTGTCACCAAGTTACTACAGCACGGAGCCTCCCCGAATGTCTCGAATGTGGTGAGTTCTTGTGCTCAGAGTGGGTGGGAGTTTTAAGGGGCTGTCCCACTTGGGCGACCAAATTGGCTAGTTTAGAATAGTTTGAAAAAATGACATGTTGAAGACCTCCTTCAACTATGTTGAAGACCTCCTTCAACTATGTTGAAGACTAGCTTCAACTAGCTACGACTAACTTCGGGAAAATTGGACACCGAATAGTGGAGAGTGAAGACGACCTCCTTCGATCTCCTTTGACCTCTCTTCGACTATGATCAAAACTATCTACAACTACCTTCAACTACCCTCCACTACCTACCACTAACATGCCGACCTACTACGACTAAACCTACGAGTAAAAAAAATATCGATTTTTTGCATGGCGACCTTTATTTACTCGTGGGCATTTTTTAACATATTGAAAAAAACACCGCGATCTAGCTGAGGCCTCGAGTACGCGGAGACCACTCTCGAGCATGAATGAGAGTTACGACGACCTCCTACGACCTCGTGTCGACCATGCTGCGAGTACGAGTCGAGGGCAAACTCGCCAGAACTCGCGGATTAGATCGCCCAAGTGGGACAGCCCCTTTAGGAGAAAGCGAGGCGATCTTATTCTAACTTGGGAGATGTGGACGGGGTGGATGCCAAGAAGATTTCTCACCCAGCCGGTGGTATCTAGAACAAGCCGAAAGAGACAGCACATCCCAATTCATTTAAAGTGCAGTTAAACTCAATCAAGGAGTTTGGACAATGGATTTTCTTCTCCCTCTGCCACCCCTCATCCTTTCTAGCTTTTGGCTTCTGGCTTCTTTGCTTTACTCCTGCCCCAGTTGTTCCATTGTACAGGGGGGGCTGAAAGGAACGTGCCACTTGGGTGCAGTCCATGAACCTTCTCTGGCCTCCACATCCCAGGCTGTGACGTCTAGTGTGTGATCCAAGAATCTGCCAACTCCCCAGGTCACCAGCATTGATGGTGGGTGAGGCCAGGGACTGCTCTGCTGCCTCTGCTGGCTATTGGAAGGTTGGACACATGCCCACCCTACACCCAACCTACACAAGGCGGCAAGGTGCCAACCAGGAAGTCTCGCTCAGGCCTATGCTGGTGCTTGGGTTTCTCCAAGGGCCATTTCTTTGGGGTAAAGCTTATGCTTCCTGTTATTTTGTTTCTAATTTGCTGCAGAAAGTAGAGACTCCACTGCACATGGCAGCCCGGGCCGGGCAGACTGAGGTGGCACGATTTTTACTACAAAACAAGGCCCAAGTCGATGCCAAGGCCAAAGTGAGTCCGACAGGTGTGATCTGCGAGCAGATGTAGGATGGCTGGCTGGCACGCGTGACTGTCTGTGTGAGTGCGTGCGTGTGTGTGTGTGTGTGTGTGTGTGTGTGTGTGTGTGTGTGTGTGTGTGTGTGTGTGTGTGTGTGTGTGTGTGTGTGTGTGTGAGTGTGTCTGTGTGTGTGTGTGTCTGTGTGTGAGTGTGTCTGTGTGAGTGTGTCTGTGTGTGTGTGTGTGTGTGTGTGTGTGTGTGTGTGTGTGTGTGTGTGTGTGTGTGTGTGTGTGTGTGTGTGTGAGTGTGTGTGTGTCTGTGTGTGTGTGTGTCTGTGTGTGTGTGTGTGTGTGTGTGTGTGTGTGAGTGTGTGTGTGTGAGTGTGTGTGTGTGAGTGTGTCTGTGTGTGTGAGTGTGTCTGTGTGTGTGTGTGTGTGTGTGTGTGTGTGTGTGTGTGAGTGTGTCTGTGTGTGAGTGTGTGTGTGTGTGAGTGTGTCTGTGTGTGTGTGTGTGTGTGTGTGTCTGTGTGTGAGTGTGTGTGTGTGTGTGTGTGTGTGTGTGTGTGTGTGTGTGTGTGTGTGTGTGTCTGTGTGTGTGTGTGTGTCTGTGTGTGAGTGTGTCTGTGTGTGAGTGTGTCTGTGTGTGTGTGTGTGTGTCTGTGTGTGAGTGTGTGTGTGTGTGTGTGTGTGTGTGTGTGTCTGTGTGTGAGTGTGTCTGTGTGTGAGTGTGTCTGTGAGTGTGTGTGTGTGTGTGTCTGTCTGCACATCACTATGTGTGTCTGTACGTCAGTGTGCGTTTATTACAGTGCGAGTGTGTGTCTGTGTGTGAGTGTGTCAGTGTGTCTATGTGTGAGTGTGTCTGTGTGAGTGTGTGTGTGTGTGAGTGTGTCTGTGTGTGAGTGTGTCTGTGTGTGTGTGTCTGTGTGTGTGTGTGTCTGTGTGTGTGTCTGTGTGTGCCTATGTGTCTGTGCCTATGTGTCTGTCTGTGTGTGTATCTGTCTGCACATCACTATGTGTGTCTGTATGTCAGTGTGCGTTTATTACAGCGTGAGTGTGTGTCTGCGCCATTAGACCATATGCAGGAGCAGAATTAGGCCATTCAGCCCATCGAGTCTGCTCCGCCATTCAATCATGGCTTCTCTATTTTTCCCTCTCAACCCCGTTCTCCTGTCTTCTCCCCATAACCCCTGAATTGATCATGGGGAACAAGGACATGGCAGACCAATTGAATAACTACTTTGGTTCTGTCTTCACTAAGGAAGACATAAATAATCTGCCGGAAATAGCAGGGGACCGGGGGTCAAATGAGATGGAGGAACTGAGTGAAATCCAGGTTAACCGGGAAGTGGTGTTAGGTAAATTGAATGGATTAAAGGCCGATAAATCCCCAGGGCCAGATAGGCTGCATCCCAGAGTACTTAAGGAAATAATGGATGCATTAGTGATAATTTTTCAAAACTCTTTAGATTCTGGAGTAGTTCCTGAGGATTGGAGGGTAGCTAATGTAACACCACTTTTTAAAAAGGGAGGCGAGAGAGAAAACGGGGAATTACAGACCAGTTAGTCTAACGTCGGTAGTGGGGAAACTGCTAGAATCAGTTATTAAAGATGGGATAGCAGCACGTTTGGAAAGTGGTGAAATCCTTGGACAAAGTCAGCATGGATTTATGAAGGGTAAATCATGTCTGACGAATCTTATAGAATTTTTCGAGGATGTAACTAGTAGAGTGGATAAAGGAGAACCAGTGGATGTGTTATATCTGGACTTTCAGAAGGCTTTTGACAAGGTCCCACATAAGAGATTAGTATACAAACTTAAAGCACACGGTATTGGGGGTTCAGTATTGATGTGGATAGAGAACTGGCTGGCAGACAGGAAGCAAAGAGTAGGAGTAAACGGGTCCTTTTTCACAATGGCAGGCAGTGACTAGTGGGGTACCGCAAGGCTCAGTTCTGGGACCCCAGCTATTTATGATATATATTAATGATTTGGACGAGGGAATTGAATGCTACATCTCCAAGTTTGCGGATGACACGAAGCTGGGGGGCAGTGTTAGCTGTGAGGAGGATGCTAGGAGGCTGCAAGGTGACTTGGATAGGTTGGGTGAGTGGGCAAATGCATGGCAGATGCAGTATAATGTGGATAAATGTGAGGTTATCCACTTTGGTGGCAAAAACAGGAAAGTAGATTATTATCTGAATGGTGGCCGATCAGGAAAGGGGGAGATGCAACGAGACATGGGTGTCATGGTACATCAGTCATTAAAAGTAGGCATGCAGGTGCAGCAGGCAGTGAAGAATGCGAATGGTATGTTAGCATTCATAGCAAAAGAATTTGAGTATAGGAGCAGGGAGGTTCTACTGCAGTTGTACAGGGTCTTGGTGAGACCACACCTGGAGTATTGCGTACAGTTTTGGTCTCCTAATCTGAGGAAAGACATTCTTGCCATAGAGGGAGTACAGAGAAGGTTCACCAGACTGATTCCTGAGATGTCAGGACTTTCATATGAAGAAAGACTGGATAGACTCGGTTTGTACTCGCTAGAATTTAGAAGATTGATGGGGGGATCTTATAGAAACATACAAAATTCTTAAGGGGTTGGACAGGCTAGATGCAGGAAGATTGTTCCCGATGTTGGGGAAGAACAAGGGGTCACAGTTTAAGGATAAGGGGGAAATCTTTTAGGACCGAGATGAGGAAAACTTTTTTCACACAGAGAGTGGTGAATCTCTGGAATTCTCTGCCACAGAAGGTAGTTGAGGGCCAGTTCATTGGCTATATTTAAGAGGGAGTTAGATGTGGCCCTTGTGGCTAAAGGGATCAGGGGGTATGGAGAGAAGGCAGGTACAGGATACTGAGTTGGATGATCAGCCATGATCATATTGAATGGCGGTGCAGGCTCGAAGGGCCGAATGGCCTACTCCTGCACCTAATGTCTATGTTTCTATTACACCCTTACTAATAAAGAACTTGTCAATCTCCACTTTAAAAATAACCAATGCCTTGACCTCGACAGCCGTCTGTGGCAATGAAGTCCACAGATTCACCACCCTCTGGCTGAAAGTAATCCTTGCTCATGTGCGTGCGTCTCCATATGCCTGCAAAGGTGTCTGGAATGTGATCATATCTTAGTTATTTAATCAACAGAGCTAGCATACATGTGATAAGGTATGTGTGTGTATGTGTGGGTGTGTGTGCACCTGTGTGTGTGTGTGTGTATGTATGTGTGTGTGTGTGTGTGTGTGTGTGTGTGTGTGTGTGTGTGTGTGTGTGTGTGTGTGTGTGTGTGTGTGTGTATGTGTGGGTGTGTGTGTGTGTGTGTGTGTGTGTGTGTGTGTGTGTGTGTGTGTGTGTGTGTGTACGTGTGTGTGTGTGTGTGTGTGTGTGTGTGTGTGTGTGTGTGTGTGCGTATGTGTGTGTGTGTGTGTGTGTGTGTGTGTACGTACGTGTGTGTGTGTGTGTGTGTGTGTACGTATGTGTGTGTGTGTGTTTGTGTGTGTGTGTGTGTGTGTGTGTGTGTGTGTGTTACCTGTGTGTGTGTATGTGTGCGTGCGTGTGTATGTGTGTGTATATGTGTGTGTATGTGTATGTGTACGTCTGCTTGTTCACAGTATGCTTTGTAAATTAGTGTCGATGTGCAAGTGTTTGCTTATGGATGTACAAAGAGTATTTTGGGCTACAACCTGCATGGCCCTGCGTTTCAGATCTCTGTGTCTTCTGTGCATGTTTTCTCTGCCACAATCTGTGTTTTGTTTTAATAGTGCTCGACTTACTCGGTAGAGTTTTGCTTCAAGCCTTTTGCGATTTTTTGCGATCACATGCAGTGACATATTGTTATTTCAGTTCATACGGGATGATAAATCAAAGCTGAATGACTTCCGCTCCTCTGTTCTCCTGGTCCTACCCCCGTCGTACAGAATTGTGTGAGACCAGGGAATGGTGTGAATCTCTCCTCAATCATTTGCTTTTTAACCGAAAATAAATGTAATCAATTATTCACAAGAATAATATGTACAATATATACAATAGCAACAAAGCCACCACCATGGTACAAAGTAAAACAGATATCAAATATACTGAGTACCCCGTTCCTGCCTTCTCCCCATATTCCCTGACTCCACTATTTTTAAGAGCCCTATCTAGCTCTCACTTGAAAGTATCCAGAGAACCTGCCTCTACCGCCCTCTGAGGCAGAGAATTCCACAGACTCACCACTCTCTGTGAGAAAAAGTGTTTCCTCGTCTCCGTTCTAAATGGCTTACTCCTTATTGATTGTATGACATTATGCAGCAGAGCAGGACATTCAGAACCTTCCCTCCTGTGGTCCCAGTCTGAAGGGCCTGTCCCACTTGGCCGTCATTTGCGCATCGCGCAGATGGCCGCAAAGATTTAGTACATCACAAAATCCCGCGACGCCGCTCGCTGCCGCGTATCACTGCCTATGTCATCACGTACCATGCGCGCATCACGTGCGCGAATAACGTGACTAGCGTTTAGTGCAGGATAAAGTCAATAAAGTCCGATCAAAGATAGTCCGAGGTTCTGCAATGAGGTAGATAGTAGTTCAGGACCGCTCTCTAGTTGTGGTAGGATAGTTCATGAACAGGAAAAGCAATTTAGTTTAGCTTAGTTTATGTTCGTGTGTATTGACAAAAAACCTTTGAGTGTGTGCGATCCAGTCAAAGAATGGCTAGACCTGAATACAATCAGAATTAATTCTCAGTCCCACGAAGGATCTCGACCCAAAAACGTCACCCATCCCTTCTCCCCAGAGATGCTGCCTGTCCCGATGAGTTATAGCCCTGTCACACGGTGCGAGTTCATTCCAAGAGCTCTCCCGAGTTTAAAAAAAATCAAACTCGTGGTAAACACGGAGAATGAACGTAGCGGGTACGCCGGAGCTCGGGGACGTCTCTTAACGGCTCGTAACGCTAACGGCAGGTACTCGGGAAGACTCGCTAACGGCAGATAAGCTCGGGAAGACTCATGAAGATTTTTCAACATGGTGAAAAATGTCCACGAGAGCCCCGAGTACTGACGAGTGGCCATTACAGTAAATCTCCGAGTTCGAATCAGGGCAAACTTGGGGAGAACTCTTGGAATGAATTTGTACCGTGGGACAGGGGTTTAACGCCAGCGTTTTGTGTCCACCATCGGTGTGAACCAGCTCCTGCAGTTCCTTCCTATACATTGTTGTTCTTATTGTTGGAACAACCAGTCAAGTCAAGTCAAGTCAGTGCACACACTTCCATATTAATCCCATCTCCCAGCAGTTGGCCCGTGGCTTGGTATTCTCGGACAATTTAGGTATTACTGGCGACGCATCTTAAACGCTGTCATGTCTCACACGGCTCTTGTCCCGTTTGCCTACCCCATGCAGGACGATCAGACTCCCCTACACTGTGCCGCCCGAATTGGCCACCTGGAGGTCATCAAGCTGTTGCTGGAGAACGGGGCGTGCCCCAAGTCAGCCACCACCGCGGGCCACACCCCCTTGCACATCGCCTCGCGGGAAGGTCACGTCCAGGTGGCAGAGATCCTGCTAGACCACGGGGCTTCGCAGACCAGAATGACCAAGGTATGACCAAGTCCGGCGCGGTTAAGCAGCAGTCACTGGGGAATGAAACTGGGAAATTGCACATAAAGTGCCAGTGAAATGAATTTGCCAGCAGCAGTACAATGAAAAAGAAACACACAAAAACGCAACAAAAAGATTTAACACAAACATCCACCACAGCATTCATCATTATGGTGGGAGGCACAAAATTTGGCCAGTCCTTCTCCATTTCCCCCGTGGTCGGGACCTCAACCCTCCGCAGCCATTGCTGCGAGCGTCCAGATGAGTAGACAAGGTAAAGTCCAGTTAAGTCCGGAATCGGCGCCTCCCCACCGGAGACCGCGGCTTCAGGTTGGTGTAGGCCGCAGGCTGGTGGTCGAAGTTCCCGCCGTGCCGCAGCCAGAAGCATAACGGATAGGAGCAGAATTTGGCCATTCGGCCCATCAAGTCTACTCCGCTATAACTCGAGATGTTCTCTGGGCTCTGATACTCTGTCTGTCTGTCCGCAGAAAGGGTTTACCGCGGTCCACATCGCTGCCAAGTACGGTAAAATCCAGGTGATGGAACTTCTGCTTCAGCGAGGCGGTGAGCCCAACTCTGCAGGAAAGGTAACTGCACCCTCCAAGGTCCACCTTGAATGCTAACCATTGACATGAGGTACAAGCTTCCCTAAAGAGCATTAGGAACTGTTATAGAGTGATACAGTGTGGAAACAGGCCCTTCGGCCCAACTTGCCCACACCGGCCAACATGTCCCAGCTACACTAGTCCCACCTGCCTACGTTTGGCCCATATCCCTCAAAACTTGTCCTATCCATGTACATGTCCAACTGTTTCTTAAACATTGGGATAGTCCCAGCCTCATCTACCTCCACACCAACCACCCTATGTGTGAAAACGTTACCCCTCAAATTCTTAATAAATCTTTTCCCCTTCACCTTGAACCTGTGTCATCTGGTCATCGATTCCCCCTACTCTGGTCAAGAGACTCTGTGCATCTACCCGATCTATTCCCCTCATTATTTTATACACCTCCATAAGATCACCCCTCATCCTCCTGCGCTCCAAGGAATAGAGACCCATCCTACTCAACCTTTCCCAAGAACTAATTTCCTCTGGTCCTGGCAACATCCTCATAAAAGTTGGTTCAATTACGACCCCACGGCTAACATGGCCTTTTTCCTTCATCATCCTAGCTGTTTTATATATCTTTCAATCATTTGTCTACATCTCTCGACGTCACCATCTATATCTCTCGTTTCCCTTTCCCCTGAATCTCGGTCTGAGGAAGGGTCTCGATCGGAAAAGTCACCTATTCCTTTTATCCAGGGATGCTGCCTGCCTGATACACCGACTTACTCCTATTCCTATCTATTCTATTTTATGCTTCAGCATTCCTTTTCTCTAGAGATGCTGCCTGATGCACCGAGTTACTCCAGCATTTTGTGTCTATCTTCGGCCCACATGGTCTGTATGCCAAGATTAACACACAGATGTCAAACACTAATCTTTCCTGCACATGATAAATGTCCCTCCACTCCCTAGATATCCAAAGGCCTATCTAAACACTTCTCTCGTATCTTCAGTGTAAACCAGCATCTGCAGTTCCCAACTACACGGCTGCATATCTTCAATCCATTGACCACAACCAGCAGTTGCCCAGCAGTCTAGTGGAGGTGCCGCACAGTCTTAACTGTATTAATTTAATTATAGCCAACACTTTGCAATAAAGTAAGGCATTGGGGAAATGGAAGCATTCGTAGCATTCAAAGCATTCTACATTTCACTACAAGTTATTGGAGTAGAATTAGGCCATTTGACCCATCGAGTCAACCCCGCCATTCAATCATGGCTGATCTCTGCCTCCTAATACCATTCTCCAGCCTTCTCCCCATAACCCTCGTCACCCGTTCTAATCTAGAATTTGTCTATCTCTGCCGTAAAAATATCCACTGACACGGCCTCCACTGCCCTGTGTGGCAATGACATATTACAATCGCTCCACACCTTTTACATGCACTGTAAATGGCTCGATTGTAATCATGTATTGTCTTTCCACTGACTGGTTGGCTCACAACAAAAGTACCTTGGTACACGTAACAATAAATTAAACTGAACTGAATTGAAGAAGTTGGGATCCTTATTGAGATGGAGTGGAGGAGAGACTGCTGGTAGAAAACATATCACGATCTCCTTGGTGAGTGGTCATTGTTGGATCTGTATACCATGAGATTCTCTGACAACTGCTCTGTGTGTGTGTGTGTGTGCCCTGCAGAATGGACTGACCCCTCTCCATGTAGCTGTTCACCACGACAATCACGACATCGTGAAGCTGCTCCTCAATCAGAGCGCGTCTCCTCACGCCACGGCGCGGGTAAGTGCGGGCACAATGCCACTCGCGGGCACGTTGTAGTCAACAGAACTGGAGGGCAGGAGGATTGCCCAGCCAGTCAGCAGCTGCAAAGATGGGCATCGGTGTAACGTTACCTATTGGTACCACCAATGATGGCATGGGTTTATCATTGCCAGGTGCACCAAGATAGAAATGATATCAAGTCAATTCATACCATACCAGAGTACATTCAAGCCTTACGCAGCACAACAGGTAATGCAAAGAGAAAAATACTGGAGTGCAGAATATTGTGTTATAGTTACGAAGAAAGTGCAGATATAAAAAGTGCAAGGTCTGCAAAGAGGTTGGTTGGAAGCTCGGAACTACACTCCAGCCTAAGAGATGACATTTTAACGAACTGATGACAGAGGGGAAGAACAGGAATGCAATACTCCTCTGCTTTAGTTTAGTTTAGTTTCGTTTAGAGATACAGCATGCACACACACACACACACACCTACACACTAGGTGGAATTTACAGAAGCCAATTAACATTTAAATCTGCATATCTTTGGAATGTGAGAGAAATCTCACGTGGTCAGAAGAGAAAATGTACAAACTCTGTACAGAGAACATCCACAGTCAGGATCGCACATAGAAACATAAAACATACTTGCAGGAGTAGGCCATTCGACCCTTCGAGCCAGCACCACCATTCATTGCTCCCCATATCCTTTGATTCTTTTAGCGGGGAGAGCCAACGTCATGGCCCCCAATGGCACTGGTGGGAGCCAATCAACTGGTGTATGTGTAAATTGTCCCTAGTGTGTGTAGGGTAGTGTTAATGTGCAGGGATCGCTGTGTCGGCGTGGTTTGGCGGGCAGCTCCCGAACCATAATGATGCAGGTTTTATGCTGGTTTCAGAATGGCTACACCCCTCTGCACATCGCTGCCAAGCAGAACCAGACGGAGATCGCTGGGAGCCTGCTGGAGCACGGTGCATCGGCCAACATTGAGTCTTCCCAAGGAGTGACGCCGTTGCACCTGGCTGCCCAGGAGGGCCACATGGAGATGGTCACTCTCCTCCTCGACAGTGAAGCCAATGCCAACCTGAACAGCAAGGTGAGTGAGTACCAGCAACGTAACACCAGCGGTGGTGCGTACAGGGTGGTTGGAGTCATCCTTGTCTTCCATCGCTTACAATACCAAGGTAAACTTTATCCTGCCGCATGTCAGCCATAGAAACATAGAAAATAGGTGCAGGAGGAGGCCATTCGGGTCTTCGAGCCATTCACCGTCCCCTATCAATAACCCATGCCTGCCTTCTCCCCACATCCAGGTCTTTCACTAGCCCCTAGAGCTCTATCTAACTCTCTATTAAATCTATCCAGTGACTTGGCCTCCACTGCCCGCTGTGGCAGGGAATTCCATAAATTCACAACTGTCTAGGCGAAAAAGTTTTTTCTCACCTCAGTCTTAAGATTCAGATTCAGATTCAGATTCAATTTTAATTGATTAGTCTTCAGTCTTAAATGACCTCCACTTTATTCTAAGACTGTGGCCCCTGGTTCTGGACTCGCCCAACATTGGGAAATGTTTTCCTGCATCTAGCTTGTCCAGTCTTTTTATAATTGTATATGTTTCTATAAGACCCCGCCCATCCTTTTAAACTCCAGTGAATACAAGCCTAGTCTTTTCAATCTTTCCTCATATCTCAGTCCCGCCATCCCAAGAATCAATCTCGAGAACCTACGCTGCACTGCCTCAATCACAAGGATGTCCTTCCTCAAATTAGGAGATCAGCCATGTTTACTCAATCATCTTTCATGCATACATCCATAGGTTCAAGGGGCAGAATTAGGCCATTCGGTCCATTGAGTCTATTCCACCATTCACGGCTGATCTATCTTTCCGTCTTCCGGAGGTAGTCCTTGCTGCCGGAGGGTATAAAACCAGGTTCTGGAACTGCTGCCATCCTTCCTGGTTTCAAGTTTTTGAAACCAACCCTGAACCTACATCAGTTAAAGTTTCAGTTCCGCTTCTATAGACCACCTCTTGCACAGTGACGGATCTTGTTTCGAATTGTGCATTGCGTTAATATCCTGGCTTATTTTTGCCCCATCTTTTTCTCTATTCTTTTACTGTCTTCCCTTCAGTTACAATTTTTTTTAGTTTTCACAGAGATATATACAAAACAGTGCATCCTCATCACCGTAACTAAAATACAATAAGATAAGAAAGGCAACAATCAAAATAAATAAATAAATAAATAAATAGGGAGGAAAACCCCAAAAAGTAAATAAATTTAAAAAAAAATTGAATAAGACCATGTGACACATTTACCAAATTTTAAAAAAAGTTACTCATCTGGAGATATTTCAATGTTCGCACAAACATGCCATCTAGTTCTATGTAACACAATCTTCCCATATCTAGCTCGGAATTTATCTAGTTGGTGTCATTCTGTTACTGTCTTAAAGAATTCACGTGTGATTTAAAGAAAAGCCCAGCGCTGAAGTGAATGGTCACTGGCTCACTCCACGTTCAATCCTTGCCTGTATCCCCCTCTGTTGGCGATGTCCTGTAGGGACGTACAGTCATGTTTGTTGCAAGTTAACGCTTTCCCTTGTCTCCCACAGAACGGCCTGACACCACTACATCTCGTGGCCCAGGAGGACCGTGTACCGGTGGCTGAAGTACTCATCCACCATGGAGCCTCCCCTGAACCAACGACCAGGGTAAGGGCAAAGCCTAGCGTACTAATTCACCCCAAGACCCAGATCCAGAACTTCCATGGAACTTCCACGAGGAACTGTAGATGCTGGTGTACAGAAAACCGATGAGCGACCCTTACTGTAAATCTCCGTGTTCGTATCAGGGCAAACTCGGGAGAGCTCTTGGAATGAACTCGTACAGTGGGACAGGACTTTTAGGATAGGCACAAAGTGGTGGAGTAACTCAGCAGGCCAGGCAGGCAGCATCCCTGGAGAACATGGACAGGTGATGTTTCAGGTCGGGACCCTTGTTCAGTCTGCTGCACTGACTAAACCAGCTCAAGGGCTTGTGTGGTTATATATAGATGCATTAGCTGTGACGACGCTGGGAATAGTTCACCTCAAGGTTCTCAGAGAGGGCGAACAAGGGCATTGCGAGTGACACTGTGGATTTGGAGCTCGAAAAGAGCGGCACGGTGGCGCAGCGGTAGAGTTGCTGCCTCACGGCGCCAGGGTCCCGAGTTCGATCCCACCTACGGGTGCTGTCTGCATGGAGCTTGTACATTCTCCCTCTGACCTCGTTAGTTTTCACTGGGTTCCTCCCGCACTTCAAAGATGTACAGGTGCTGGTATTTTATTTAATTCTCATGTTTAATTAATTATGTTTTATTATTATTGTTTAATGTTTTATATGTCATTCCTAATTGTCACTGTATGTCATGTTGTCACTTGAGGTCGGAGCACCAAGGCAAATTCCTTGTATGTGAATACTTGGCCAATAAACCTAGTCATTCGTTAATTAATTCATTCATTCATTCCTTCATTCATTCAATCAAACATTCATTCATACATTCATTCATCCCTTCAGTACATTGTAAATTCATTCAATCATCGTGTTTAAGATCATGCTAGTGTACGGGGTTCGCTTGTCTGCGCGGACTCGGTGGGTCAAATTGATTCCCCGCTGTTTAAGATGGTGCTAGTGTAGGGGGTGGCAACTTTTAAATCTCTCCCTGCAAGGGGACCCGACCTTTCCTCGTCGGGTCTCCGTCTGTCGTTGTGTTTGCAACGATGTGCGGCCTCCAAGGTTCATAATGGATGGGGGGACTCTGGTGCCGGGACTCATCACCGGGATCGTGGAGCTGGCCGAGTCCGCAGCGGAGTTCCATGGTGGTGGAATCAGCTGCTGCTGCTGCTGCTGCCCGACCTGCAGAGAGTCGGAGGCTGCTACTGCGGGTCTGCAGAGACGTCGGCACCGTGGATTAACCATATAATCCCTGGAACAATTACCGCACGGAAACAGGCCATCTCGGCCCTACAAGTCCATGCCGAACAAATTTTTTTCCCCTTAGTCCCACCTGCCTGCACTCGTACCATTAACCCTCCATTCCCTTCTCATCCTTGCCTATCCAATTTATTTTTAAATGATACCTGAACCTGAGCACCACTTCCACTGGGAGCTCTCCACACCGCCAGACTCGGTCTGCGAAAGCACCACCCGGCCTGGCTTACCCCTAATGTCCCTTAATTCTAAAGTCATCGTCCTCGGGGGTTTGACTTTCCCTCTGTCTCGGGGGGGGGAGAGTGCAGTGGGAGAAAGTTTTTTTTGTCCTTCCATCACAGCAATGTGATGGATGTTTATGTAAATGTCATCATGTTTGTTAAAGTTGTCTATCAGGTCCTGCCTTAACCTTCGTTTGCGCTCCAGAGTCCAAATGACAAGACCTGACTATTCAACCTATCTCTGTAAAGCTAGTTGTTGAAACACATTGCAACATTCTAGTAATCTCCTCTGTACTCTCTCTATTTTGTTGGGGGGAGTCCAGTGGAGTTCCATGGATTCAGAATCAGAACCAATGCTGGGCTGGACACTTGCAGAAGACACAGAGGTGTGGTAAGCAGAGAGGAACATGGTGGTGGATTGTCCCATCATTTCTGAGTTGACAAACTAAGCAGTCGTATGGCGGAAGGAGAATGGAGGTGGCACGTTGTCGCAGCGGTAGAGTTGCTGCCTCACAGCGCCAGAGACCCGGGTTCAATCCTGACTACGAGTGTTATCTGTACGGCATTTGTACTTTCTCCCAGTGAACTGTTTTTCCCCGGGTGCTCCAGTTTCCTCCCACACTCCAAAGATGAACAGGCCTTAGTGTGTGTGTGTGTGGGATAGTGCTAGTGAGCGGGGATCGCTGGTCGGTGCGGACTCGGTGGGCCGAAGGGCCTGTTTCCGCGCTGTATCTCTAAACTAAACTAAGGAACAGGCACAAAAGAAAGGTTACACAAAAAAGCTGGAGAAACTCAGCGGGTGCAGCAGCATCTATGGAGCGAAGGAAATAGGCAACGTTTCGGCCCGAAACCCGGAAGGGTTTCGGCCCGAAACGTTGCCTATTTCCTTCAGTCTGATGAAGGGTTTCGGCCCGAAATGTTATTTCCTTCGCTCCATAGATGCTGCTGCACCCGCTGAGTTTCTCCAGCTTTTTTGTGTAACCTTCGATTCTCCAGCATCTGCAGTTCCTTCTTAGGCACAGAAGAAAACTGATGGACCCAAAAATAAACCGAGCTGTTGGTATTGACGTTGGTTTGCTGCTTTGATTGAGTGTGTGCGTGCCCAGTGTCATTTGCTTGCGACATGTTTTGCTGTGTTGAGGTTACGCTGTGAAAAGGAATGACTTTTTTTTAATTACAGTCTGGATACACTCCGCTGCATATGGCCTGTCACCATGGAAACATAAACATGGTGAAGTTTCTGCTCCAAAACCAGGCGAACGTCAATTACAAAACCAAGGTAGAGACACTTTCTAATTAGTTCCTTGGCATTTGATAAGAAACCCTGTGGCCTTTTTATTCTTTTAACCTCAGGATTGACGGAGAGAGTGTGGAGATGTGACTGGTGCAGAGTTCAGGTTTAGGTTTATGCTTGTCACGTGCGCTGAGGTACAGTGAAGATCTTTGTTTTGTATACTATCCGATTAGATTGGGCAGCACAGTGGAGCAGCGGTAGAGTTGCTGCCTTGCAGCGCCAGTGACCCGGGTTCGATCCTGACTACGGGTGCTGTCTGTACGGAGTTTGCACATTCACCATTCTTTATACTCTCTAGAATTTAGAAGATTGAGAGGGGATCTTATAGAAACTTACAAAATTCTTAAGGGGTTGGACAGGCTAGATGCAGGAAGATTGTTCCCGATGTTGGGGAAGTCCAGGACAAGGGGTCACAGCTTAAGGATAAGGGGGAAATCCTTTAAAACCGAGATGAGGAGAACTTTTTTCACACAGAGAGTGGTGAATCTCTGGAACTCTCTGCCACAGAGGGTAGTTGAGGCCAGTTCATTGGCTATATTTAAGAGGGAGTTGGATGTGGCCCTTGTGGCCAAGGGGATCAGAGGGTATGGAGAGAAGGCAGGTACGGGATACTGAGTTGGATGATCAGCCATGATCATATTAAATGGTGGTGCAGGCTCGAAGGACCGAATGGCCTACTCCTGCACCTAATTTCTATGTTTCTATGTTTCTATGATCCTGACTACGGGTGCTGTCTGTACGGAGTTTGCACATTCACCATGTGACCATGTCTTGTCTTCCTCTCCCTCTCTCTCCCACCCCCCCCAACTATAGATTGGACACACGCCCTTGCACCAGGCAGCACAGCAAGGCCACACAGATGTTGTTAACCTCCTCCTGAAGCACGGAGCCTCTCCTAATGAAATCACCACGGTACGTAGCATACCGGTCTGTATCGTGGTATGACTTGGCATAAATGTAAATTCTCCCTAGTTGGATAGTGTTAGTGTGCGCGGAGATTCCAACCTTCATGTGTTTCACTCTGTTTTGACGAATGCAATCATCCCGGCGTGCACAAACAGAAGATCAAATAGAACAAGTTGTCTTACAACTTTAGGTTGTGCAAGCCACACGCAAGAAGAAGAAGATGTGTGCGGGGATCACTGGTCGGCACGGGCTCGGTGGGCCGAAGGGCCTGTTACTACGTTGTATCTCCAAACTACACTAAACCAAGCAATGTTCTGATCCACTTGCAGAATGGAAGCACAGCGTTGGCGATCGCAAAGCGACTCGGCTACATCTCCGTAACGGACGTGTTGAAGATTGTCACTGACGAAACCATGAGCACAGTGAGTGTGGGCCAGCGGAGACTAACCCTGACGGTAGACGCAGTCACTGTTCACAGTGGGAGGCTGCAACACACACCCTTGCACACACGCATGCCCCACAACCCCCGCCATGCGCCAGGAAGCATGCGCTGGAGGAAACAGAGGATGTTTTGTTTCGGAAGGAACGGCAGATGCTGGTTTACACCCAAGACAGACACAAGAAGTTGCAGCGACATTAGCGGGACAGTCAGCACCTCTGGACAAAAGGAATCGAGACAAGGCCCTTCTTGGGAGTCTGACCTGAAATGTTACCTATTCCTTCTCTCCAGCGATGCTGCCTCACCCGCTGAGTTACTCCAGCTTTTTGTGTCTATCTTTCATATTTAGTTTAGTTTAGTTTAGAGATACAGGTAGTGCAGAACCAGGCCCTTTGGCCCCTAGAGTCTGTGCTGACCAGTGATCACACCGCTCACTAATGCCCCTGTCCCACTTAGGAAACCTGAACGGAAACCTCTGGAGACTTTGCGCCCCACCCGGAGGTTTTTGTCAGTCTCCCTACCCGCTTCCACTACCTGCAACCTCCAGCAACCACCTGCAGCCTCCGGGAACCGCACGGAAACCTTGTTTGGGGCGCAAAGTCTCCAGAGGTTTCCGTTCAGGTTTCTTAAGTGGGACAGAGGCATTACACTAACCTACACACGAGGGCCAGCATTACACCGAAGCCCATTACTACAAACCTGTATGTATTTGGAGTGAGGTGGGCTGGAGCTCCAGGAGAAAATCCACAATACGGTTACAAACTCCGTACAGAGCCCCATTAGCATCGAACATAGAAACAAACCTAGAAATTAGGTGAGTAGGCCATTTGGAGTGTAGGTGGATCATCCAACTCAGTATCCCGCACCTGCCTTCTCTGCATACCCCCTGATCCCCTTAGCCACAAGGGCCACATCTAACTCCCTCTTAAATATAGCCAATGAACTGGCCTCAACTACCCTCTGTGGCAGAGAGTTC
Source organism: Leucoraja erinaceus (assembly GCF_028641065.1). Classification (NCBI taxonomy): domain Eukaryota; kingdom Metazoa; phylum Chordata; class Chondrichthyes; order Rajiformes; family Rajidae; genus Leucoraja; species Leucoraja erinaceus. Next base: position 11,092,858 of record NC_073411.1, on the reverse strand, counting down.
TTGAGATTCACCACTCTCTGTGTACAAAAAGTTCTCCTCTCCTGTTTTAAAGTACATCCTTAAGCTGTGACCCCTTGTCCTGGATCGGAAACAATCTTCCTGCATCTAGCCTGGGAATTTTGTAAGTTTCTATAAGATCCCCTCTCAATCTCCTAAACTAAGAGAGTATATCTCTAGAGAGTATATCTCTATATCTCTAGAACTCTAGAGAACCTGGGTCTCTGGCGCTTTAAGGCAGCAACTTTACCGCTGCACCAGCGTGACGTCCCTAATCTGGTCGGAAGTCCAAGTTTCCACCTAACTCCTCGGGGTTCCACTTTAACCCTCTCTCCCCGGAAAACTGAATGGATGCTTAATTGAGAACAAGGCAATTATCCAGCAGCCCACAACATAATCCCTCGACAATCGACAGTCACTTTTAACTCTGCAGGAAGTACAGGGTCTGGACTGCTGCCAATTGATGCAGTTGGCAGGATCCCGGCTGGAATCATTGACCTCAGCAGCCGATCATTTGTCCTTGGCTGGAAATTACGTGGTTGATTCTGAAAAAACACACTGCAGTCAATAGCTCAAAGCCACCAACCTATGATGATGTGTTGGATTCAGTTCTATTCACCTGGTGAGGCCCAATTGCTTCAGGAACACCTGCAACTCAGATAGAAAGAAAGGCAGGTCGGCACAGTGGCACAGCGGTAGAGTTGCTGCCTCCCAGCTCCAGGGACCTGGGTTCGATCCTGACTACGGGCGCTGTCTGTACGGAGTTTGTACGTTCTCCCTGTTGGACCGCGTGGGATGACGTTCAGGTTTGTAGGTTTCTTCCCAATTGTTATCAGGCAACTGAACCATTCTCTCATTTCATAGCAAAAACAGGAAGGCTGATTATTATCTAAATGGCGTCAAGTTGGGAATAGGGGAAGTACAACGGGATCTGGGAGTCCTTGTACATCAGTCCATGAAAGTAAGCATGCGGGTACAGCAGGCAGTGAAGAAAGCAAATGACATGTTGGCATTTATAACAAGAGGAGTCGAGTATAGGAGCAAAGAGGTCCTTCTGCAGTTGTACAGAGCCCTAGTGAGACCACACCTGGAGTATTGTGTGCAGTTTTGAATTTGAGGGAGGACATTCTTGCTATTGAGGGAGTGCAGCGTAGGTTTACAAGGTTAATTCCCAGGATGGCGGGACTGTCATATGCTGAGAGAATGGAGCCGCTGGGCTTGTACACTCTGGAGTTTAGAAGGATGAGAGGAGATCTTATTGAAACATATAACATTATTAAGGGTTTGGACACGCTTGAGGCAGGAAACTTGTTCCCGATGTTGGGGGATTCCAGAACCAGGGGCCACAGTTTAAGAATAAGGGGTAAGCTATTTAGAACGGAGACGAGGAAACACTTTTTTGCACAGAGAGTTGTGAATTTGTTGAATTCTCTGCCTCAGAGGGCGGTGGAGGCCGGTTCTCTGGATACTTTCAAGAGAGAGCTAGATAGGGCTCTTAGAGATATCGGAGTGAGCGGATATGGGGAGAAGGCAGGAACGGGGTACTGATTGGGGATGATTAGCCATGATCACATTGATTGGCGGTGCTGGCTCGAAGGGCCGAATGGCCTACTCCTGCACCTATTGTCTATTGTCTCTCACCGGCTAGAGTGTGGTCCTGACCTCCCATCCACCTCATTGGAGACCTTCAAACTATCTTTAATCGGACTTCACTAGACTGCATGTTATGCCCTTTATGCTTATCTGTAGACTGTGGACAGCTTGATCATAATCATGTATAGTTTTTTCACTGACTGGATAAAATACAACATGTGTGGACAAGAAATGCTGGAGAAACTCAGCGGGTGAGGCTGCATCTATGGCGACTTTTCGACCCTTCTCCAGTCTGATGTCGGGGGGGGGGGCGTGGGTGGGGGAAGAATGGAATCAGGCAGAGACATTAGATCCTGTGGAAGAACTTGGAAGGGGAGGGGAAGGAAGGAGGAAGCAAGGGCTATCTAAAACTAGAGAGGTCTATGTGGTGCACATGAGAATAATGAACGAAACAAAGTGTTTGGAGTTTTCCAACTAAGGAAGCTGTGGCAGTCTGGTGTTGAGTATATCCGACATCTAACGTTATTCGCCTTGCTCTCTATATCACGGCTCGATTGTAATCATGTATTATCTTTCCGCTGACTGGTGAGCACACAACAAAGATTCAGATTCAGATTCAATTTTAATTGTCATTGTCAGTGTACAGTACAGAGACAACGAAATGCATTTAGCATCTCCCTGGAAGAGCGACATAGCAAACGATTTGAATAAATAATAATAGTGTCCGGGGGGGGTGGTGATTGGCAGTCACCGAGGTACGTTGTTGAGTAGAGTGACAGCCGCCGGAAAGAAGCTGTTCCTCGACCTGCTGGTTCGGCAACGGAGAGACCTGTAGCGCCTCCCGGATGGTAGGAGGGTAAACAGTCCATGGTTGGGTTGAGAGTAGTCCTTGGCGATGCTGAGCGCCCTCCGCAGACAGCGCTTGCTTTGGACGGGTCGAAAAGGTTTTTCACTGTACCTCGATACACGTGACAATAAACTGAACTCAACTAAGATAACAATTAATGGATACGAAGGGGTTGAGGGATATAGATTTCTGCAGGGAAGTAGTGCAGAGAATGCTAGGGTCTAACTGAATGGTGGAGAAGCAGGAGGAGCATAATTGTCCACCCTTGCTTCCATTTGGATGCCTCATCTTCCTGAGCTGGAGTAACTCAGCGGGACAGGCAGCATCTCTGGAGGGAAGGAATGGGTGACGTTTCGGGTCGAGACCCTTCTTCAGAGCCATCTAAATGCAGCTCTTTTGGCGTGTGGTCCTGTGTGATGTTTGACCGAAGCATTTGTTGTCAACGCTGATGAATCAACTTATAACCAATGCCACGTTTCCCCCCCAGACCATCACAGAGAAGCACAGACTGAGTTTCCCCGAAACTGTTGACGAAAGCCTGGACGTGTCGGAGGATGAAGGTGAGTGATGAGACCTCTCGACGCAGGCTTGACCCACCGTGTTACACTCATAGGCGTATAAACCGATGAAATATCATCGTCAACTATGGCACCTCACACTGATCTGCCACATAGTTATTCCTGTTTCACCCCTAGTCAGCGTACAACCTAAGTTATTTCGATCCAAAACACAAACCCTGCAGGTTAAAAAAATGTTGTCAGTGAAGCCAAAATATTCAGGTTAGTGCCAATCCCAGTTCTTTGATGTAACATCTTATTTACAACATTAATTTTATATGTGGTGGGAGTAATACTAATTAGCCTTTTTATAAGGTAGACAAAAATACTGGAGAAACTCAGCGGGTGAGGCAGCATCTATGGAGCGAAGGAAATAGACAATTGACAATAGACAATAGGTGCAGTAGTAGGCCATTCGGCCCTTCGAGCCAGCACTGCCATTCAATGGCTGATCATCCCCAATCAGTACCCCATTCCTGCCTTCTCCCCATATCTCCTAACTCCGCTATTTTTAAGAGCCCTATCTAGCTCTCTCTTGAAAGCATCCAGAGAACCTGCCTCCACCGCCCTCTGAGGCAGAGAATTCCACATTCACCACTCTCTGTGAGAAAAAGTGTTAGACAAAAGAAATGGGCAACGTTTCAGGTCGAAACCCTTCTTCAGATATAATGTATTTAATAATGTATTTAATATTTAACGTATTTTTATAATGTATTTAATCAAGGTTGTTAGAGGTAGAAGGGAGTAAATGCAGGAGAGTTCAGTTTAATTTAGAGAAACAGAGATACAACAGGCCCTTCGGCCCACCGAGTCCATGCCGACCATCGATCACCCATTCACAGAGTGCTCAGATGACCATTTGATGGGAAGGTTACGACATTGCCAGGGGTTTGAATTTACCAGACTATGTAAGGGTAGATATCCTTCTAGAGGGGAGGTGAATGAGTTTGCGTGATAATTGAGGAGCGTCTTTGTCACTATTGCTGATGTTAATTTTTTATTCAGAATTTATCCCGTCCATAAGTTGTAGGAGCAGGATTAGGCCATTCGGCCCATCAAGTCAAGTCTACTCCGCCCATTCAATCATGGCTGATCTATCTTACCCTCTCAACCCCATTCTCCTGCCTTCTCTCCATAACCCCTGACATCCGAACTAATCAAGAATCTATCTATCTCCACCTTAAAAATACCCATTGACATGGCCTCTGCAGTCAATGAATGAATTCTACTGGCAATGAATTCCACAGATTCACCACCCTCTGATTAAAGAAATTCCTCCTCATCTCCTTTCTAAAGGTCCGTTCCTTTATTCTGAGGCTGCGGCTTCTGGTCTTTAGCCTAATATGTTCCGTCTCTTGTTAGAAACATAGAAACATAGAAATTAGGTGCAGGAGTAGGCCATTCGACCCTTCGAGCCTGCACCGCCATTCAATATGATCATGGCTGATCATCCAACTCAGTATCCCGTACCTGCCTTCTCTCCATACCCTCTGATCCCCTTAGCCACAAGGGCCACATCTAACTCCCTCTTAAATATAGCCAATGAACTGTGGCCTCAACTACCCACTGTGGCAGAGAGTTCCAGAGATTTACCACTCTCTGTGTGAAAAAAGTTCTTCTCATCTCGGTTTTGTTGTGTCCCTAATGAAGGTACTGTATTGTAAAAAGGACAGGTAGGTTTGTTAGTGCTCTCTATGCTGTGGTCTAAATCTCACCTCTCTTGCTTCCTAGGAAATCCCCACACTCTCCTAGGTATGAGTCTGCTTTTTGCTTCAAGTCCTTGTGGCCTAACTGAGGCAGAACCACATTCCATGCTGCAGGACATTGAAGCAAAATGAGATTGAACCATTTGTATTTCTGACCATTTCATCCATCCCGCTCCAAATCTCAGAGTTACTCCAGCTTGGGGGCCATAGCGTGCTGTTATCATTCCAGCTTTGGCAAAGTTTGGGAAGAGGGGCAGCTCTTTATTGAAGAGTTTCCAGGATTTTGAATTTGGATGGGGCATTTCTGCATCAAAGTCCAGAACACGTCAATACTCGCCTTAACTAAAAACAAGGTGCTGGAATGCCCACCCCCTCTCTCTCTCTCAGCAGGTCAGATAACATTTGTCCATTTCCCTCCGCAGATGCTGCCTGACCCGCTGAGTTCCTCCAGCACTTTGGCTTTTTGCTGAAGATTCCATTATCTGTGTCTCCATTTTACTGCTCAGCCCCACTTGGACACATGTATCGTCTCTGATTTATTGGGTCGGTGAAAGTGGGTCCCCCAACAGTTGCCTTGAAATGGTTCCTTGTGATGTCCAGTAGACGATGATCTGGGCAGCACACTTGAGGAGATGTCCTTAAGAACCAGGCGATGCCCATTTTTGGCAATGCATTTCCATTCAGGGCTTTAGCATGGATGTGTCCAAGGAGGGGGGGGGGGGGGGGGGGGGGGGGGGGGGGGGGGGGGGGGGGGAATATACAGGACTTATCACGATGGAGAAATCCTTGCCTATTTCTTGACCTCTTTGATCAACAGGAGAAGATGTCCTTGGAGTAGATGCAAACAAGTACCTCAAACAGGACGATTCAAAGGAGCAAGAGGAAGACTACTTATCTGCAAAGAAGACAGCTGATTTTGATGTGTAAGACCCTTTGGGGTGGAATTAGTCTTCTGTCTCATGGTCTCAGTGTGCGCTGTGAGGAGATGCATGCAGTGGACCATGTTTCCTGAGCGTACAGTGGAGGATGAATCCTATTCCGTTGTATGAGGGCATGCAAGTATAGGGGTGGGTTGGCTGGGATATAGATGTTACACATTGGCCATAACACCACACTGTTGGCTCAGTCGACCTACACACCCAGTGCGAGTGGAATTATCTCAACAGTCCATGGTGGATCAAGGCTCCCATCTTGCCATGTTGAGCATCTTTCAGCTCAGGTTCCTTTTTAGCTGCGTCAAGTTAACTGAGGAAGGACATTCTTGCTATTGAGCGAGTGCAGCGCAGATTCACCAGGTTTGTGAATTGGTAGAATTCTCTGCCTCAGAAGGCAGTGGAGGCCGATTCACTGGATGCATTCAAAAGGGAGTTACATAGGGCTCTTAAGGGTAGCGGAATCAAGGGGATATGGGGAGAAGGCAGGAACGGGGAACTGATTGTGGATGATCAGCAATGATCACATTGAATGGCGGTGCTGGCTCGAAGGGCCGAATGGCCTAATCCTGCACCTATTGCCTATGCATCTATGTATCGATGTAAAGAGCCAAGATCAGATTAAGGACGACAAAAATGCTGGAGAAACTCAGCGGGTGAGGCAGCATCTAGGGAGCGAAGGAAAATAGGCAACGTTTCGGGGCGAAACCCTTCTTCAGACTGATGCAGGGTGGGGTGTGGGAAGAAGAAAGGAAGAGGAGGAGCCAGAGGGCTGAGGGAGAGCTGAGAAGGGGAGGAGACAGCAAGGGCTACAGGAAATTGGAGAGGTCAATGTTCAGGCCACTTCTTCAACATCAGACGTAGGACATCACCCAGAAGTCGAGGCCATGGAATGATGTAGAGCTGGTGCATTTGAGTCTTCATTCCAACATTGATAATGTCATGGAGAAGGTGTGCGTGGATAGGTAACCTATCTCTAACTGGAGGAGAGTTAGAGATAGGTTAAGGGGAAGCTGGTGTGAGTTTCTTTGTGTTTGTCATTCTCTCCAGGTCGTGCTCTCCTGCAGTGCACAGGATGTCATTTGCTGCACCGGAAAACATGGCTGCAAAAGACCAAATCGCACCTCAAGCAGAACAGGTATGGACACATTGGTCTTTTTCAATCTTTTGACTTTAGAAACACACAGCACGGAAACAGGCCCTTCAGCCCACCAAATCCGCGCTGGCTAGCACTATCACTATCTTACACATCAGTTTACAATTTTACCGAAGCCAATTAACCTGCAAAAACCTGCACGTCTTTGGAGCGTGGGAGGAAACCGGAGCACCCGGAGAAAACCCACGTGGTCACGGGGAGAACGTACAAACTCCGCGCAGACAGTGCACATAGTAAGGCAGCATCTCCACCGCTGTTCCACCTGAGCCCTCCGCAAAGCTGGCTTGAATTTTCCTCACGAGATTGAAGGGCAGGTATAAAGTTGGTAGAAATGCAGCTCGCTTGTGCTCTGTTTAATTTAGTTTAGTTTAGAGATACAGCACGGAAACAGGATCTTTGGCCCACTGAATCCACACGACCAGTGATCCCCGCACATTAACACGATCCTTTTTTTCTTTTTTGTTTATTTTATTAGAAGTTAATACAGCACAAAACAGTACAGTGGAACCTAATTTTAGGTGCCAACTATGTAATACCGTAATCCATTCTATGTACAACCTCTAGTTTTATGTTATAAGAAGGAAGTAAGCAGGACAAGAAAAAGAAAACAATAGAAAGGGGAAAAAGTGGAAAAATAGATGGTAGAGAGTAGAAAAACGTGAAGTGTGTATATAAAAAATAAAAAAAGGAAGAGAGAAAGTGGAAAGTAGAAATAGAAGAGAAGGCCCCTTAAAAGAGAAATTTTCAAATCTGTATTCGGAGATGTAGATCTATCCGCGTCCTGAACTGAAATCAGCAATCCTTACGGTACCGCTGCATCACATGATTCCAAAAAGTCGATGAAAGGAGACCAACTCCTTAAGAATTGGTCATATTTATCTATAAGACGGAGTCTCATTAACATGATCCTACACACACTGGGGCCAATTTACACGCATTCCAAGCCTGTATGTCTTCGGAGGGTGGGAGGAAACCCGGAGCACCCAGAGAAAACTCACGTGGTCACAGGGAGAACTCGTCTCCAGGTTCCACCCAAAGACATACAGGTTTTTAGGCAAATTGGCCCTAGTGTGTGTCGGATAGCGCTAGTGTACGATCGCTGGTCGGCGAGGATTCGGTGGGACGAAGGGTATGTTTCCACGCTGTATCTCTCCGTACTAGACAGCACCCATGGTTGGGATCAAACCCTGTGTGCAGTGAAGCTGTCTCACTTGTACCTCCCCCTCTCTGTGCAGCAACAGGCATCCATGTCCCTGTCCAAGGACTTTGATGAGGACTCCTTCACGCCCAGCAGCCCGGCCACTGAGACGTCTGATAACATCAGCCCGATTGCTAGTCCCATCCACACAGGGTAAGTAGGCGTTAGGTGGTGCATCCAATAGACCGATGGGTGCCCTGGTCTTCACGAAGACAAATGCAGTAGACGTCCTCTCTGGACCAGACCCACTGGGGAAGTGAGTCTGGGATGTCTAGACTGGAGGTCACCTCATGCAGTGTCTCTCTCGTTTTATCTCCATCAGTGAACTCAGCAGGCCTTCTGCAGACATGTACGATAGCACCAACTCTATCGACAATGCCAGCATTGTCCTTCCTGGGTAAGTGGTACATGGGAGGAGTTTCTCAACCTCCTTCCATTGTCTCTCCCTTACGCTCTTCGTTCATCTCCTCCTTGTAGAAGTCTTCCATGTGAAGATTAGTTCCTCACCCTCTCGTCGGAGGTTGCTGGGGACCAGGGGGGAAATCTGCATCCCAGCAACGTCTCCTGTCTATCTTGTCTCATGTCTCACTAGTGAAGCCACCAGCTCCTTGTAATACACTTGACCCTAACCCTGTGTGGTCCGGGTAAGTGTGGCCAGAAACTGCAGTCGGTTTGGTCAAAGTCGGGCACCTTTGCAGCTGCACCCCTGCAGTCCCCTCCAGCTTGCAGCTCTGTCCAGGAACTAGCGGGAGCTGCACCGCGGGTCACCCCTACCAGGGTCAGGGGTCAAATGTCCCATAGACAGACACGTACGTCAATGTAGGAGCCAGAGTGGGGTGGGGGGGGGGGGGGGGGTCGGGGGGTGGTCTTTAGTCAGAGGGAAGTTAATCTGTGGAACTCGTTGCCACATGGGGGCTGTGGAGGCCAAGTCAGTGGAGATTTTTAAAGCAGAGATAGAGAAATTTTTGATTGGAACGGGTGTCAAGGGTTATGGGGAGAAGGCAGGCAAATGGGATTAGGAGGCAGAGATCAGCCATGATTGAATGGTGGAGCGGACTCGATGGGCGGAATTGCCCAATTTTAGTCCTATAACTTGTGAACTTGTATGAGAGAGGGGGCATATTGGGATCAGGTGAAAGATTAGGGTCAGAGTTTGATTAGGGGAGAAAGGTTAAGGTCAGGGTTTAGGATGGGGTAAAAGATTAGTCAGAATCTGGGATTAGTAGAAAGATTAGGATCATAGAAACATAGAAAACAGGTGCAAGAGTAGGCCATTCAGCCCTTCGGGCCAGCACCGCCACTCAATGTGATCATGGCTGATCATCCAGAATCAGTACCCCATTCCTGCTTTCTCCCCGTATCCCTTGATTCCGTTAGCCCCAACTCTCTCTTGAAAACATCCAGTGAATTGGCCTCCACTGTCTCTGTGGCAGAGAATTCCACAGATTGACAAATCTCTGGGTGAAAAAAGGTCAGAGTACAACTGGCATAAAGAACTCGGGCTGTGGCTTGTCAGTAGACTGGGGCACAGTTTCCAAAGTCTCGTCACCCCTAAACAATTGTGGCTAGCTGTGTGCTCTGATAGATTAACTCACCTGTGTTGGATTAACCTGTGTCTAGTTGATCAGTCTACTAGATTAACCTGTCACTGTCAGATTATTTGTGTGATTATTTAGCCAGATAGTTTAACCCTTTGTTGCCGGAGTAGTTTCTCTGCCACCAGTCTGCCCGATACTGCAAACTGAAATGTTCATTAATTCATCATCTTTGAAAACATTAGCGACGCATTGAATGAATGAATGAATGAATGAATGAATGAATAAGTTTATCGGCCAAGTATTCACATACAAGGAATTTGCCTTGGTGCTCCACCCGCAACATGACATACAGTGACAGTTAGGAATAACACAGTGGTGCTTGTTACCAACAGGAAGTTGCAAAGAGCAGGCTTGCATCCTCCTGAAAACCAAAAGGATAAAGGGATATTCCAACGGGTGTGTTTAAATTGATTAACAGATGTAATAATAATAGATCAAACGGAGCCATTTCATTCGGCAGAACACAAAGTGCTGGAGGAACTCAGTGGGTCAGGCAGAACCTGGGGAGGGAATGGACAGGTGAAGTTTCGGATCGGGAATCAGTCTACAGAAGTGTCCCAACCCGAAACGTGGGTGTCCACTCCCTCTCCGGGTGCTGCCTGACCTGCTGTGTTCCTCCAGCACTTTGTGCTTTGCTCAGGATCCCAGCATCTGCGGTTTATAGTGTCTCCGTGAAGCCACCTCCTTCGTGGGATTAGGGTTAAACTCTTGAATCAGAAAAAGACACAGTAACTAGGCGGGTGGAGAACAAGAAGGGTCTCGACCTGAAACGTCACCCATTCCTTCTCTCCCCAAAGATGCTGCCTGTCCCGCTGAGTTACGCCAGCTTTTTGTGTCTAACTTCAGTTGAAACTAGCAGCTGCAGTTGCTTCCTACACACGGATAGGTGACCCTTTGAGCTGGGTCCCTACTTCAGACTGAATACCAAAGATCCTATAGCGAGCAAGATAGATCATTCGACGAAAAAGAATTAGTACGGTCATGGGCAGATCCATGGGTAATTTTCGGCCCCATTTCCGTAACCGGCTTCCGTCTCCGCACCAAAGATCCCGTAGCAGAGCAAAGATACTAGTGCGGAGACGGAAGCCGGTTACGGAAACATCCTCGTAAAAATAAAAGTAAAAATCTTCTCCCCATTTTCAGAATTAAAATTGTTCCCCCACAACGTTGATTACACTGCGAGTCGGGTTACTAAAATGGCCCACGTTCCGCTCCGTTGCGTACTACATGTCAGCCCATTACATTTAGTCTATCTTGCTCCGCTATAGGATTTTTGCTGAATACAATGTACAATTGTAAATTGGAGACCCACCTAAGCGTTGGAATGTGTCAGCCTCCAGCAGTCAGTAGATATATGCTGGTGTGCATAGAAACTGATCCAAAGGCCTACTCCACAATGTGTAGGAAGGAACTGCAGATGCTGGTTTTAAATTGAAGATAGACACAAAATGCTGGAGTAACTCAGCCGGACAGGCAGCATCTCTGGGGAGAGAAGGAATGGGTGACGTTTCGGGTCTGAGAAGGGGTGTCGACCCAAAACGTCACCCATTCCATCCCTCCAGAGATGCTGCCTGGCCCGCTGAGTTACTCCAGAAATTTGTGTCTATATTCGGCCTTCTGCACAATGTTAGATTATGAAGTGAGATCGATCGTGACCTTGAGTCCTTCAGACTTGGCAGAAGCATCTGCTAACAGCACAGTATACTGCAGCAGGGCAGTGAACTGAAGCTGTTAGAATAGGCGTGGAGGGACACAAGCGTGGGTGGTGATGTAAGGGCTGGCCTACCAGCTATCATTCAGCATGTTACTAATACTTCACGATGATAATGTTCACTCAAATGGTGACATCCTTTTAACGATTCAAGAAACAGGCCTTTAATCGCAGGGCTTTACTGCAAATGTAATGAATGCTTTGAATCTCCTGCCTGGAGTAATTCATTTGCCGTTAGCTTCATTCTAACAATCTTCCTGATGAGTGTCTGCTGGCAGGCTCGGAGCTCATTTCATTAATTGATTTCCAAAGCTTTAAATTGCAGTGCGATCGTCAGTGAAAATATCACAGCTTTGAGATAATCGTGGGGAGAATCCTGCTGCAGATGAAGGTTTAACGCTGTCGTGACGATTTTTCGAAAAATTAATATTCACAGGTGATAGGAGCAGAATTAGGCCATTCTGCCCATCAAGTCTACTCCGCCATTCAATCATGGCTGATCTATCTCTCCCTCCTAACTCCATTCTCCTGCCTTCTCCCCATAACCCCTGACACACCCATACCAATCAAGAATCTATCTATCTCTGCCTTAAAAATATCCATTGACTTGGCCTCCACAGCCTTCTGTAGCAATGCAGGGGGTGAATGAGGCTGCAAAGCTTGATGCTAGAAAATAAAGTAATGCCCCTGTCCCACTTAGGAAACCTAAACAGAAACCTCTGGAGACTTTGCGCCCCACCCAAGGTTTCCGTGAGGTTCCCGGAGGTTTTTGTCAGTTTCCCCACCTGCTTCCACTACCTGCAACCTCCGGCAACCACCTGCAACCTCTGGGAACCGCACGGAATCCTTGGATGGGGCGCAAAGTCTCCAGAGGTTTCTGTTCAGGTTTCCTAAGTGGGACAGGGGCATTAGGTTGCATCAAGCAAGCAAGTTTATTTATATCGCACATTTCAACAACAAGGCAATTCAAAGTGCTTTACACAAAACAATCAAAAGCAATTAAAACACCATTAAAAAGAGTAAATAAAAACAAGCTAAAATAGAATAAGACGTATAAAATACAAGAATAAAAATTACAGTGCCATATTAGAAAATAATTATTTAATTTAACTAAAATTGAAATTAATTAAAAGCAGCATCAAGGAGAAAAGTCTTCAGCCCCGATTTAAAAGGACTGAGATTTGGAGCACCTGCATTTTTCAGGAAGTTTGTTCCACCTATATGGTGCATAAAAACTAAACGCTGCTTCTCCAAGTTTAGCTCTGACTCTGGGGACAGAAAGCATCAGGCTTAAGCAAAAGGTTCGGAGTTTAGCCTAAACACAAATTCACCATTTGAGGTCACCAGTGTTCAGACAATGATCCAAGATGGCGGCTAGCGCAGGCGACTCTTTGTGTGCCCGTCGCAGAGGTGGTTCAGCAATCACGCATTACCAATGATCCAACTCTTTGAGATCTCCACTCCAACAGCAGCGTTTTTTACTTTATCTCAAGTGAGTTTATTGTCATGTGTCCCTGTATAGGACAATGAAATTCTTGCTTTGCTTCAGCACACAGAACATAGTAGGCATTGACTACAAAACAGATCAGCGTGTCCATATACCATGATATAAATATATACACACATGAATAAATAAAATGATAAAGTGCAAATAACAGATAATGGGTTATTAATAATCAGAGTTTTGTCCGAGCCAGGTTTAATAGCCTAATGGCTGTGGGGAAGTAGCTTATCCTGAACCTGGTTGTTGCAGTCTTCAGGCTCCTGTACCTTCTACCTGAAGGTAGCAGGGAGATGAGTGTGTGGCCAGGATGGTGTGGGTCTTTGATGATGCTACCAGCCTTTTTGAGGCAGCGACTGCAATAAATCTCCTTGATGGAAGGAAGGTCAGAGCTGATGATGGACTGGGACAGTGTTTACTACCTTTTGTAGTCTCTTCCTCTCCAATTGGACACTGTTGACAGCTCGATTGTAATCATGTGTTGACTTTCCGCTGACTGGTAGCACACAGCTGAATCTTTTCCCTCTACCTCGGCACACGTGACAATAAACTCAACTCAACCCAAGACCTGAGGAATGTTTTCAGTCAACCAAGCAGAGATTCAAGAGTCGATCCATTCTATTTATTGAAAGATATAGAATGGAAACTGACGCTTTGTCCCATCGAATCCACGCCGACCACCGATTGCCCATTCACATGACTGCAATGTTATCCCAATTTTGCATCCACTCCCTACACACTAGCGGCAATTTACAGAGGCTGGTTTACAATTTACAGAACCGGAAAACACGCACGTCTTTGGGATGTGGGAGGAAACTGGAGCACCCGGAGGGAAACCCACGCCGTCGCGGGGAGAACGTGCAAACTCCACATAGATGGTACCCAGGGTCAGGACCGAACCTGGGTCTCCGGCGCCGTGAGGCAGTGTCTCTACCACTGTGTTTCCCAATAGTTAGGAAACTATTACCTGCAATAAGAGGCCGGTGAAGACTGCTGGCGGGATCGGTTTTACGTCACGTAGTCCTGTGGAAGTCCACGCGCGTCACGAGGGTTGTGGGGGGGGGCTTTCCCCGTGGTAACTGGTGGTCTCTCTCTCTCTCGGCAGATTTCTGGTTAGTTTCATGGTGGACGCCCGAGGGGGCTCCATGAGAGGCAGCCGCCACAACGGGATGCGTGTCATCATACCGCCACAGACCTGCAACGCCCCCACGCGCATCACCTGCCGCCTGGTCAAGTCCCAGAAGCTGGTGAGCCCACCGCCACTGGTGGAAGGAGAAGGGCTGGGGAGCAGAGTGGTCGCACTGGGACCGGCCGGGACTCGCTTCCAGGCGTAAGTGTATCTGTCTTGTCCAGCGTACCCATGGTGGAGGACTTCTAGTGTAGAGATACCGTGCGGAAACAGGCCCTTCAGCCCATTGACCTGCAATCACCAGTTCTATCCCACACGCATTAAACATTATACCTTTGATATCTTGTATCTGTATACTGTTTAGTGTTTTTATTGACTGGATAGCATGCAACGAAAAGCCTTTCACTGTACCTCCATACACGTGACAATAATACTCTAAACAAAACTAAAGTGAGTTCTCTACTAGAACCGGACCAGTCCATATCCCTTGATTCCCATAATCTCCAGAAATCAGAAATGCATCTCCAGAAATCTATTAATGTTATGTACAGTATTCTGATGGCAATAATTGCGGTGGAATGAACAAACAGAAGTCTGATGTGGAATATGTTATAGGAGTACAATTAGGCCATTCGGCCCATCTAGTCTCCACCATTCAATCATGGCTGATCTCTTCCTCCTAATCCTATTTTCCTGCCTTCTTCCCATAACCCTTCACACCCATTTTAATCAAGAATTTGTCTACCTCTGCTTAAAAACATCCACTAACGTGGGCTCCACAGCCCTCTGTGGCAATGAGTTCCACAGATTATCTCTCCTCCATCTAAAGAAGTTCCTCATCACCTCCTTTCTAAGAGAGCGCCCTTTAATTCTGAGGCTGTGACCTCTGTTCCTAGACTCTCCCACCAGTGGAAACATCCTCTCCACATCCACTCCCTATGCCTTTCATGCCTCTCAACAAGTTAGCAATTTAAACCAAGTGTCAATTCTTGAATTAAGTTGATGATTACATTTTGGTCGTTCTCCAAGGCTGAGTGTTTTCAAAACATAGAAAATAGGTGCAGGAGTAGGCCATTCGGCCCTTCGAGTCAGCGCCGCCATTCAATATGATCATCCAAAATCATTCATTCCCTCGTTGCTGCTCTATCCCCATATCCCTTGATTCCCTTAGCCCTAAGAGCTGTATCTAACTCTCTCTTGAAAATTCATTGAATACAGTGTTCTCCGCTGTATTCCCCCAGTGAATGTAATTGACTTCTTGTTCCACCGTGGCCCTCCCTCTCTGTTCATCCAGCCCCGTCATTGTGGAGATCCCGCACTTTGCCTCGGTGGAGCACTCGGACCGAGAGCTGGTGGTCTTCCGCAGCGAGAACGGATCGACGTGGAAGGACCACCGGAACTGCTGTGGGTCGGAGCAGCTGGAGCAACTCCTGAGTGGAATGGACGAAGGTAAAGATGCGCTGGGGTCTGGGGAGCGGGCCGTGGAGACTGGCTCCCAAACCATGGCTGGCTTTCATACATTTGTATGGGACAGGAGCTGAATTAGGCCATTCAGCCCATCAGGTCCACTCTGCCTTTCAATCATGGCTGATCTTTCTATTGTGTCTATTCTGGTAGACCTCCTCTCCAAAGTCTCATCTCTCGCAGCCAGGGGTAACGTTGGCAGATGCCTGCTAGACCTCTCTCTAAAGCCTCCATATCCTTCCTGCCAGGCTATTTAAAGTGATTTAAATCTGTGACAGAGCCAAGCTGGGATTTGAACTTCTAGCGATCTTTTCATGACTAGAACCATCTCTCACAATTCAGGATAGACACAAAAAGCTGGAGTAACTCATGGGACAGGCAGCATCTCTGGAGAGAGGGAATGGGTGACGTTTTGGGTTGAGACTCTTAGTTTAGTTTAGAGTGGAAACAGGCCCTTCGGCCCACCGGGTCCGTGCCGACCAGCGATCCCCGCACAATAACACCCACTAGGGACAATTTTTACATTTACCAAGCCAATTAAACCTACAAACCTGTACGTCCTTCTTTGGAGTGTGGGAGGAAACCGAAGATCTCGGAGAACCGAGGAAACCTGTCCTATGCATGTACCATGTGTTCAGACAGTGTATGTTCAGAAAGAAGCCAGTCTTAGTAACAAACAAGATCTCGGAGACCACACAGGTCACAGTGAGAACATACAAACTCCGAGCAGACCACACCTGTAGTCGGGATCGAACCCGGGTCTCTGGAGCTGCATTTGCCGTAAGTCAAGTCAAGTCAAGTCAAGTTTATTTGTCACATACACATACGAGATGTGCAGTGAAATGAAAGTGGCAATGCTCGCGGAACAACAAAACAACCAAACAAATTATAAACACAATCATAACACACATATTATTTTACATAATAAATAATAGAAGGAAAAACGTTCTGTACAGTTAGTCCCTGGTGAGAAAGGCGTTTACAGTCCGAATTGCCTCTGGGAAGAAACTCCTTCTCAACCTCTCCGTTCTCACTGCATGGCAACGGAGGCGTTTGCCTGACCGTAGCGGCTGGAACAGTCTGTTGCAGGGGTGGAAGAGGTAAGGCAGCAACTCTACTGCTGCACCACCGTGACTTCTCTGCATTCAGGAGGAGCGTTGGCAGATGCCTTGTACTGACCATGGCTTTGTGTCCCTACAGATCTGGACTCGACGGACGAGCTGGATCGCAAACGCATTTGCCGCATCACGTCCATGGACTTCCCGCTCTACTTTGCCATCGTGTCCCGGATCAAGCAGGACACGGAGTGGATCGGGCCTGAGGGCGGGGTGGTGAGCAGCACCCTGGTACCAAAGGTCCAGACAACCTTCCCTGCGTCAGCAGTCATCAAGAAGGTCCGCCTGGGGCTGCAGGTAAGCACTCACCTTGATCTTTACAGCTGCAGTGAACTGCAATAATGTTCCTCAACATTTCATCTTTAACGGCCTGTCCCACTTTCACGACCGCTGCCAAGTTTGCCCTCGACTCATACTCGCAGCATGGTCGTCACGAGGTCGTAGGAGGCCGTAGGTAGGTCATAGCTGACAATAAATGTGAACACTTTGAACTTGAAATAGGAGAGATATAAGGTGAAACACAAGAGAAATATCTTGCTGGTTACACAAAAAAGCTGGAGAAACTCAGCGGGTGCAGCAGCATCTATGGAGCGAAGGAAATAGGCAACGTTTCGGGCCGAAACCCTTCTTCAGTCTGAAGGAAATAGGCAACGTTTCGGGCCGAAACCCTTCTTTAGACTGAAGGAAATAGGCAACGTTTCGGGCCGAAAACCTTCTTTAGACTGAAGGAAATAGGCAACGTTTCGGGCCGAAACCCTTCTTTAGACTGAAGGAAATAGGCAACGTTTCGGGCCAAAACCCTTCTTTAGACTGGAGGAAATAGGCAACGTTTCGGGCCGAAACCCTTCCGGGTTTCGGCCCGAAACGTTGCCTATTTCCTTCGCTCCATAGATGCTGCTGCACCCGCTGAGTTTCTCCAGCTTTTTTGTGTAACCTTCGATTCTCCAGCATCTGCAGTTCCCTCTTAAACACAGAAATATCTTGCTGTTTACCATGTGATGCAGCAAGTTGAAAGGTTAAAGGAATGTCTCCCCAGTCTTGAGAGAGTCATGGTCACACAGAGGGAGAAACAGGCCCTTCAGCCCAACATGTTTGTGCTATCCATCAAGGCACATATCTTTACAAATCCCATTTGCCAGCACTTTTCCCTGCAGTGTAGGATAGAACTAGTGTAGGTCTCGGTGGGCCGAAGGGCCTGTTTGCACACTGTATCTCCAAAACTAAACCAAACTGAACTACGGAATGGTCTGGAAGGTTTAGTTGTGTGACCAGTGTGCGTGACTCTCTAATGGCATTGGATGTTGATAATAACTCTTTCCAAAGTACCTTAAATCCTAGAGGATCATCAAACATTTAAAATACTTAAAAAATATATTTTGTCACAGTCGAGTGGTTGCAATTCACCCCCAGTTCGATGTTTGATATTCCATTTGTACTAGGACTTTGTTCAATTCACAGGATGTGAGCATTTTGATCTATAAAATGCCACTGGGTATCTGGGTATCTTTCCAGAACTTTTAAAACTGAACTAAATGTGTAGGAAGGAACTGCAGATGCTGGTTTAAACCAAAGATAGGTACAAAATGCTGGAGTAACTCAGCGGGGCAGGCAGCATCTCTGGAGAGAAGGAATGGGTGACGTTTCTGGTCGAGACCCTTCCTCGTTGAAATGACCATGGTAGAGTAAAAAGGGAGAGACAAAGTCTGAAATCAAATTCATAAATTAAACATTGACACAAAACGTCACCCATCCCTTCTCTCCAGAGATGCTGCCTGTCCCACTGAGTTACTCCAGCTATTTGTGTCTAAGTGAACTAAACCCATTGATGTATTCGAACCTGTACCATTGATGTGTTCTCTCTGTCCTGGGTCTCCTCCATGGCCAGAGCGAGCAACACCGGAAATTGGAGGAACAGCACCTCATATTCCGCTTGGGGAGTCTGCATCCTGGGGGCATGAACATTGAATTCTCCCAATGTTGTTTGTCCTTGCTGTCTCCTCCCCTTCCTCAGCCCTCCTGCTGTCTCCTCCCATCCCCAGCCTTCGAGCTCCTCCTCCCTTTTCCTTTCTTCTCCCTACCCCCCCATCCCGGATCAGTCTGAAGAAGGGTTTCGGCCCGAAACGTTGCCTTTTTCCTTCGCTCCATAGATGCTGCTGCACCCGCTGAGTTTCTCCAGCTTTTTTGTGTACCTTCGATTTTCCAGCATCTGCAGTTCCTTCTTAAACACGATGTGTTAGTACCTGATGGTCATGTCTTTCCCCAGGCCCAGCCTATTCCCGACGAGCTGGTGACAAAGTTGGTGGGTAACCAGGCAACCTTCAGTCCGATTGTAACGGTGGAGCCACGGAGAAGGAAATTCCACATCCCGATAGGTCTCTGCATCCCACTGCCGCCCTCGTGGAGGAACAGCCGGCAGAACAGCTGTGAAGGCGACGAGACCAGCCTGAGACTCCTGTGCAGCGTCATAGGTCAGTCCACCTCATCCCCTCTCCACAGCTTGTGGTGAACCTCACACAGGCGGTGAACTTCACACACAAGTTCATGTTGCTTTATCTTCAGAACAAACTTCCCTAGTTACAACATAGTTGCAAGGGCGACACGGTGGCACAGCGGTAGAGTTGCTGCCTCAAGAGTGCACTTTCGAGTTCATTTTAAAATTCTTTTATTTGTTTTTAACTCATTGAATGGCCTCGCCCCGCCTTACCCCTCTGAGCTGCTCCACCTATATGCTCCTACCTGGTGCCTCAGGTCAGCGGATCAGCTGCTCCTTGAGGTACCAAGGTCTAAGCGGAAGCTCAGAGGGGATAGAGCCTTTTCTGTTGCTGCCCCGGCACTCTGGAACACCTTGCCGCTGCAGATCAGACAGGCCCCTTCACTGTCCATCTTTAAATCCTCCCTAAAAACTCACTTTTATTCACTGGCTTTCGACACTGGCTGAGACATTGTTCCTGTTTTAGTGCTTTTAACGTCTTTTAATTTTTTACTGTTTTTATAGTCCTGTCGTCTTAATGGTTTTAGTAGTTTGTAATAACTTTTTGTTGATTTCCCATGTACAGCACATTGTGGTAACTGATGTTGTCTAAAAGCGCTTTATAAATAAAGTTATTATTATTATTATTATTATTATTGTTAAGGGGCTGTCCCACTGTACGAGGTAATTCAAGAGCTCTCCTGAGTTTCCCCTGATTCGAACTCAGAGAATTACAGTAATAGCCGCTCATAGGTATTCCGGGCTCTCGTGGACATTTTTCAACTTGAAAAAACTTTACGAGTTTACCACGTACCTGCCGTTAGTGTTACGAGCGGCTAAGAGACGTCCTGAGCTCCGTCGTACCTGCTACGTATTTACCACGAGTTTGATTTTTTTTTAAACTCAGGAGAGCTATTGGGTAAACTCATATAGTGGGACAGGCCCTTTACAGTGCTTGCATGCCCGTAGATCCGGGTTCGATCCCCACTACGGGTGCTGTCTGTACGGAGTTTGCACGTTCTCCCCGTGACCTGCATGGGGTTTTCTCCGAGATCTTCGGTTTGTAGGTTAATTGGCTTGGCTTTGTACACTTGGTATGAGTGTAAATTGTCCAGAGTGTGTGTAGGCGTGTGTTAATGTGCGGGGATTCAGAGGGCTGAAGGGCCTGTTTCCGTGCTGTATCGCTAAACTAAACTAAGCTAACATCAACAGGGGTCTCACTAGAACGATTGCCCGCTGACCAAAACGCCTTTATATCATTTCATACCTTGTTTTCCCCTTTATCTCTATCACACATGCTCATTCCAACGAGGAAGTGTCTAGATACGAAACGTCACCCATTCCTTCTCTCCAAAGATGCTGCCTGTCCCGTTGAGTTACTCCAGCATTTTGTGTCTGTCTTCGGTGTGCAATGATGCCTTTATTGGTGTGTGCAAAGGTGCAAACACATAATGAAGTTCCTGTCTCAGAAACAGTCCAGTCGAGTATTGCATCGAACAGCACCTCATATTTTGCTTGGGTAGTTTACATCCCAGTGGTATGAACATTGACTTCTCCAATTCCAGATAGTCCTTGCTTTCTCCCTCCTTCCCCTCCCCATTCCCAGCTCCCGCACAAGCCTACTGCCTCTATTCTACCTGTACCTGCATCTCCATTCCCTTTCTTTCTCTTTCCTCTCGTCCCGACTCTCTCCCGTTTCTCGTTCCAGCCTCCTGCCTGACATCATCCAGTGTCCATTCAGAGGGCCAGCCATGAGTGCAGGATGTAAAATAGTACACATGCGGCTTGTCGGCAGAATATTCTCCAAGCGTTCCGTCGTGGCTGGCTGTGCAAACAGAAACCGAGCGTGCGATTTGTTGCGGAGACAGAGGAAAGCGCTCTGTCACTCTGCCCGGAGATGGCAATAATGGTGTTGGTCTCGTTGACCCGTGCGTGCATTGATTCTGCTCAGAACAACAGCCGGCTCCTCTCCCTGCCCTGTAGAACGGAGCGGTTCAGGAGATCCTTCACCCCTGCAGCCATTAGATTTTATAATACTGACCGCTAGGTTGTAGGGGGATGCTTTTTTGCATTTTTTAATTTTTAATTGTTAATTATTGCTCTTTTTAAGTATTTAATGCTCTCAGGTCCACATGGTATTTTCAGTCTGCATTCGTTTTGAATGTGTGGGTTTGTTGGTTGGGGGCTTCTGGACATCTGAATTTCTCTGAGGGGATCAATAAAGTATTTATTAGTATTATTATTATTATTATTATTATTAATCCTACAGGGGGAACGGGCGCTGCCCAGTGGGAGGATATCACAGGGACCACCAAACTCCTCCATGCTAACGACTGCGTAAATTTCACCACCAATGTATCGGCAAGGTGAGCAGTGTTCCTGGAGTTAGAACGCGGTGCCGCTGTCTGAAAAAAGCTCTGAGAATAGATACGGACAAACTGCATCCCCTCCACATACACCTGGATCTCCTGCCATCAGGCAAGAGGTACCATAGCATCAAAGCCCGGACTACCAGACTGCTAAACGGCTTCCTGCCACAGGCTGTGAGGCTGCTAAACAGTCACTCTGTACTCACAGTCACCTGATTCTGCGGCTTTGCACTGACATTGTGATAACTCTGGCACTGGCCACTCAAATCAGCTGCCCCGGACATTTTAATGATTGTTTTTTCTATATTTTAATGTTGCTGTGTCACCTGCTTTTAACTATTTAGCTATTAGACGACAGATGGCACAATGGGCTAAGTGTTCGGCTGGTGACCGGAAGGTAGCCGGTTCGAATCCCGCTTGGAGTGCATACTGTCGTTGTGTCCTTGGGGCAAGACACTTCACCCACCTTTGCCTGTGTGTAAATGCAATGTAATTATGTGAAGCACTTTGGGGTCAATGCAAGTTGACTAAAAATGTGCTATATAAATAAGATTATATATATATATTTATTCAGGGACTGGGTGTTTTTACTGTTATTATGTGTGAAATGTTTTAAGTTTCATGTGGGATGCTCTGGTATTCCTTGGGAAATGTCTTCTCATTTTGCACTGTTCAATTGTTGCTTTGCAAGATGACAATAAGGATTGATTGATTGATTGATTGAAATGTTCAGCATGGCCATTGTGGGACGAGGGCTTGTTCCTCTGTAGGGTCATAGAGTCGTAGAGTGATTAGGTGTGGAAACAGGCCCTTCGGCCCAACTTCCCCACACTGGCCAACATGTCCCAGCTACACCAGTCCCACCTGCCAGCATTTGGTCCATATCCCTCCAAACCTGTCCTATCCATGTACCTGGTAGACAAAAGTGCTGGAGAAACTCAGCGGGTGCAGCAGCATCTATGGAGCGAAGGAAATAGGCAACGTTTCGGCCCGAAACGTTGCCTATTTCCTTCGCTCCATAGATGCTGCTGCACCCGCTGAGTTTCTCCAGCACTTTTGTCTACCTTCGATTTTCCAGCATTTGCAGTTCCGTCTTAAACACTATCCATGTACCTGCCTGTGTTCAGAAAGTGTATATTCAGAATGAAGCCAGTCTTAGTAACAAACAAGTACACAAAAGTGCCAGAGTACCTCAGCGGGTCTGGCAGCATCTCTGGTAAACATGGAGAGGTGACATTTCACGTTGTTGTCTGAGGAAGGGTGCTGACATGAAACGTCACCTATCCAGGTTCTCCAGAGTTGCTGCCTGACCCGCTGAGTTACTCCAGCACTTTGTGTCTTTTTCGGTAAACCAGCATTTGCAATCCCTCATGTCTCCAGTCTCGGTAACGGTTGCCGTGAAGTTGCTGGGTGGCTGCAAGAACCCATCTGACTCAATGTTATTTTTTTCGGAGACGATGTCTGTCGCTCATACGCATCGGACCCCTAGGTGGCACCATAGATCACCAGTTTAGTTTAGTTCAGAGATACAACGCAGAAACAAGCTCATCGGCCCACCGAGTCCGCTCCGACCAGCTATCCACACATATAAACATGATCCTACACAATTCACAATTTAGCAAGCCAAATAGCCTACAAACCTGTACGTCTTTGGAGTGTAGGAAGAAACAGGAGCACCCGGAGAAAACCCACGCAGGTCACGGGGAGAACGTACAAACTCCTTACAGACAGCACCCGTAGTCAGGATCGAACCTGGGACTCTACCTCTGCACCACAGTGCCACCCAGTTGGCTTACTCTGAAATGGCCTCTCCTGTTGGGACAACGAAGGCTAAGCAATAGGTGGCCAACCCAGAGGAAAGACTTTTTCACCCAGAGAGTTGTGAATCTGTGGAAATCTCTGCCACAGAAGGCAGTGGAAGCCAATTCACTGGATGTATTCAAGAGAGAGTTAGATATAGCTCTTAGGGCTAACGGAATATGGGGAAAAAGCAGGAACGGGTTACTGATTTTGGATGATCAGCCATGATCATATTAAATGACGGTGCTGGCTTGAAGGACTGAATGGCCTACTCCTGCAACTCCTGCAATCCAGTTAAAACGCATTTGTACTCCCTGGTTTTTGACCATGCCTGAGGCTTTGCTTCTGTTTGTGGTGTTTTTGATGTTTCTTTATTTTACATGTCTTTTCCTACTATTTCTTTTGATTGTTATTTTTGGTGTGTATTAACTTTTTTGTCAATGATTAGTGATGTACAGCACTTTGTTGCAACTATGTTTGTTTTTAAAGTGCTCTATAAATAAAATTATTATTATTATTATTATTTTCTATGTTTCTAACCTTTGAATGAATGACCAGACTATGAATGTTGTTACTATCCTGCAGGTTCTGGTTGGCAGATTGTCCCCGCACTGCGGAGGTGGTGAACTTTGCCACCCAGATCTACAACGAGCTGATGGCGGTACCCTACATGGCCAAGTTTGTGGTGTTTGCCAAGATGCACGATGGCCGTGACGGCAGGCTGCGGTGTTACTGCATGAGCGACGACAAAGTGGACAAGACCCTCGAGCAGCACGAGAATTTCACGGAAGTGGCGAGAAGCAGGGACATTGAGGTGCGTCCTCTCACCCTTCCAAAACCCCTTGCGGGTCGCTTGGTGTTCAGAATCGGTCGTTGCAAGATTCAAAATTCAAGAGAGTTTATTGTCATGTGTCACTGATGGGACAATGAAATTCTTGCTTTGCTTCAGCACAACAGAACATAGTAGGCGTGACTACAGAACAGATCAGTGTGTCCATATACCATTATATAAATATATACACACACGAATAAGTGTGAATAACAGATAATGGGCTATTAATGTTCAAAGTTTTGTCTGATCCAAGTTTAATAGCCTGATGGCTGTGGGGAAGTAGCTATTCCTGAACCTGGTCGTTGCAGTCTTCAATTGCCACAATTTATATCAATATCTAAAATAGAAACCCGCAGAGTCACAGGGAGAACGTGCATACTCCACACCAACAGCAAGGATCAAATCCCAGTTGTTGTTGAGATGCGGTGGCTTTACTTACTGTGTTAGAATCTTAAGTGTTGGCCTGGAAATCTCTTAGATTGAGTTTCATCACCCAGCCCAATTTTAAGTGAGAACGACCACTTTTAATGAGGTTTCATGGTCAGTTTATTGTCAGATGCACCAGTTAAGGTACAGTGGAATTTGAGGTACCCAGCAGCCACACTAAGTGAACAGCAGCAAGGCACACACCTACATATAATAAAAGTTAACACAAACATCCATCACAGTGGATTCCACATTCCTCACTGAGGGAGTGCAGAGACGGTTCACCAGACTGATTCCTGGGATGTCAGGACTGTCTTATGAAGAAAGACTGGATAGACTTGGTTTATACTCCCTGGAATTTAGAAGATTGAGAGGGGATCTTATAGAGAAACTTACAAAATTCTAAGGGGTTTGAAAGATTGTTCCCGATGTTAGGGAAGTCCACAGGGGTCACAGCTTAAGGATAAGGGGAAATAATGAGAAGAACTTTTTTCACACAGAGAGTGGTGAATCTCTGGAAACTCTCTGCCACAGAGGGTAGTTGAGGCCAGTTCATTGGCTATATTTAAGAGGGAGTTAGATGTGGCCATGTGGCTCAGGGGTCAGGGGGTATGGGAGAGAAGGCAGGTACGGGATACTGAGTTGGATGATCAGCCATGATCATATTGAATGGCGGTGCAGGCTCGAAGGGCCGAATGGCCTACTCCTGCACCTAATTTCTATGTTTCTATGTTTCTATGATGGAAGGCCATAAAGTTCAATCTCAATATCAAAAACAGCAATCAAACCCCTTTTTGAAAACTCACTCCTGGTAAATCTGATTTCTCTGTATAATTGCTGTCGTTGTGCATAGCAACAGGAGTAGGCCTCGAGCCTTTTCTGCCACTCGGTGTTGCCATGGTGATGTGAATGTGGACCGATTCCCATGTGGACAATGTGCCTTGTCGCTCAGTGCCTTCATTTTAAATTTGGCCATTTGTTAATGAACCGTTTGCTGGTACTTGGGGGATGTCCCTTCTCTGGTGTGGGTTGTCTCTTGAGAGGCATTGCATCCACCTGGCATTGGACTAGGCCACCATTTAATGTCTGCCAAAGATGGATCTCATCTGGGTTTCTGTGCCTTGTGTATGTACCCTGTGGTTGACTGGTCATTGGGTTCGGCAGCCAGCCCCTTGTGCTGCTCAACAAAGACAGGCATTCAAGAGAGAGTTGGATAGAGCTCTTCAGGCCAACGGAATCAAAGGATATGGGGAGAAAGCAGGAACAGGGTACTGATTCTGAATGATTGGCCATGATCATATTGAACGGTGGTGCAGGCTCGAAGGTCTGAATGACCTACTCCTGCACCTATTTTCTGTGTTTCTATGATCAGCAAGTGGCTTGGTCTTACCTCCAGAAGCCACAGCAAAAAGCAAATCTCGATTGGATAGACACTAAATGCTGCAGTAACTCAGCGGGTCTGGCAACATCTCAGGAGAGAAGGAATAGGTGACTATTCCAAGTATAATTTCTCTAATTTCAAGTAACCCTGGCGTTCCTTCTCTCTCCGTCCCTCCCCACCCTAGTCTTCCTGCGAGTATCACTGTTCGTATCCCTCGGTTGTCACCTCTGCCACAGCCAACAATGGATCATTGTGGGCTCCACCTTTACTTGGCCATCTAATTTGTTCTGAACCTCTGGTTTCCCTCTCCCCTGACTTTTGGTCTGAAGAAGTATCTCGACCCGAAATGTCACCTGTTCCTTTACTCCAGAGATGTTGCCCGACCCGCTGCGTTACTCCAGCATTTTGTGCCTACCTTCGGTGGAAACCAGCACCTGCGGTTCCTTCCTAAACTAATCTCCGTTGCTCTTTCATCGTGCGCAGGTGCGAGAGGGGATGCCGTTGTACGTGGAATGTTCCGGCAACATCGTGCCAGTGAGGAAGGCGGGGCAACAGCGGTGTTTCAACTTCCATTCCTTTAAGGAAAACCGCCTCCCTATCACCATCAAGGTCAGTCACAATGAGAGCTGGTGCAGGAAGACAGTCATAGAGTGATACAGTGCGGAAAGAGGCCCTTCAGCCCATCTTGCCCACACCGGCCAACATGTCCCATCTTGAGTTACCACTGGATAGACTTGGTTTATACTCTCTAGAATTTAGGAGATTGAGGGGGGATCTTATAGAAACTTACAAAATTCTTAAGGGGTTGGACAGGCTAGATGCAGGAAGATTGCTCCCGATGTTAGGGAAGTCCAGGACAAGGGGTCACAGCTTAAGGATAAGGGGGAAATCCTTTAAAACCGAGATGAGAAGAACTTTTTTCACACAGAGAGTGGTGAATCTCTGGAACTCTCTGCCACAGAGGGTAGTTGAGGCCACAGTTCATTGGCTATATTTAAGAGGGAGTTAGATGTGGCCCTTGTGGCTAAGGGGATTAGGGGGTATGGAGAGAAGGCAGGTATGGGATACTGAGTTGGATGATCAGCCATGATCATATTGAATGGCGGTGCAGGCTTGAAGGGCCGAATGGCCTACTCCTGCACCTAATTTCTATGTTTCTATGTTTCTATCTACACTGTCCTATCCATGTATTTGTCCGTTTCTTAAACGTTGGGATAGTCCCAGCCTCAACTACCTCCTCTGGCAGCTTGTTCCATACACCCACTGTGTGTGGAAGAGTTACCACTCACATTCCGATTAAATCTTTTTCCCTTCACCTTAAACCTATGTCCTCCTGTCTTCGATTCACCTACTGTGGGCAAGATACTCTGTGCATCTACCCGATCTATTCCTCTAAAGATTTTATACACTGTGGCGATGAGATTACAACTCATTACAGCCTGACTCAAGTAGTCCCCTCCCCCCCACCTCATCATTACCAACCCCACAACCGTTCCATAATTTTACACAACGTATGTGAACCTATAACATATATCGTAAACCAAATCGATGGTACTGGTGCATTAACAGTGTTCTGTTCTGCCCCTGAAGGCTGTGTAGGTTCCTGTCACTATTAATCATATTAATATGTGTATACTAACAGCGGCATATTGACCATAAATCTCTTGGCCGTTCATCGTCCTAGGCTCCAGAGCACATTGACAGTAAATTAGCAGAAGGTGGACAAAAATGCCGGAGGAACTCAGCGGGTGAGGCAGCATCTATGGAGCGAAGGAATAGGTGACGTTTCGGGTCTCGACCCTTCTTCACGACCTGAAACGTCACCTATTCCTTTGTTCCATAGATGCTGCCTCACCCGCTGAGTTTCTCCAGCATTTTTGTCCACCTGCTATTTTCCCAGCATCTGCAGTTCTTTCTGAGACGGTAAATTAGCAGTACAGTAAACTCTAATTTTAACCCACGTCTTTACAACGGATTTTGGTTACAGCGGACAAACCTACCGATGGGTGCCGATGCCAGTCCCGTCTCACGGAAACAGTCCATTCGGCCCACTGAGTCCATGCCGACCTGCGATCACCCCGTACGCTAACACTACCCTACACACTCGGGACAATTTATTATTTTCTATCTATGAAGAGAGAGTGCTTTATACTTGTCTTTATACTAGACGACAGATGGCACAATGGGCTAAGTGTTCGGCTGGCGACCGGAAGGTAGCCGGTTCGAATCCCGCTTGGAGTGCATACTGTCGTTGTGTCCTTGGGGCAAGACACTTCACCCACCTTTGCCTGTGTGTAAATGTAATGTAATTATGTGAAAGCACTTTGGGGTCAATGCAAGTTGACTATAAATGTGCTATATAAATAAGATTATTATTATTGTCTTTACCTTTGTCCAGGTGAGGGACCTCAGCAAGGACCACGCTGGCCACATCTCCTTCCTTCGCAAGCCCACGAAATACGAGGATCTACAGCACATCATCTGTAACCTGAACATCACCATGCCTCCATGCGTGAAGGTAAGGTATTGTTGCCCCGGAGGTTCACTGGCCCAGAGGGTAGCTAAACATTGCGTGTGGCGTCCACAGCCTAAAGTTGCAAGACAACTTGTTCTGTTTGATCTTCTGTTTGTGCACGCCAGGTTGATTGCACTCGTTGAAACAGGGTGGACCGCGTGAAGGTTGCAATCCTCCACCCCTAGCTAAACACGAAGCACTTGCTAACACTGGGCCCGCGACTTTAATATTCTAGTGCTGAGAAGCTGAGCAGAAAATCCGCCCATGTTTCCATTCCGCTCATTACTCCAAAGGCACTATTCTCAAAGGGACGGGCTCATGACACTGTTGGCGGTAGAATTGCTGCAGCGCTTGCAGCGTCGGAGACCCGGGTTCGATCCCGACTACGGGTGCTGTCCTTATGGAGTTTGTACGTTCTCCCCGTGACCTTGTGTGTTTTCTCCAAGATCTTCAGTTTCCTCCCGCTCTCCAAAGACGTACAGGTTTGTAGATTAATTGGCTGGGTATAAGTGTAAATTGGCCCTAGTTTGTATGTAGGATAGTGTTAATTTGTGAGGATCGCTGGTCGGTGTGGACTCGGTGGGCCGAAGGGCCTGTTTCTGCGCTGGTATCTCTAAACTAAACATGCTTTTTTTCCTTTAAGGCAGCAGATTCTGAAGGATGTGTAAATGAGCTGCCTAAAACTATGGACAGTTGTGGGGTGGGTGATGTGGAGAGATGGGAGGTGGGGGGAGAATGAGGGAGCTTTGCCTCAGGAGTCAGTACGTGAAGCTGCTCAGCTTTCAACTGCGTGACTACTAGCTGCAGAGAGCCGGGGCTGCAACGAGCTGCGATGTTGGCGTCTGCCGTATATTCTAAGTGCGTTCTCTCTCCTGCCAGGTGGATGGGAGTGAGGAGCGACGTCGCAACTTGACCCCGTTGGCCCTCCGTGAGCGATACAACACGCTGACCGAACCGGCCATGGGTAAGAGCCTGTCCCACTTACACAACCTTGTCTCGCAAATTACACAACCTCGTGCTCGCTTGAGGCGTACGGGCCCCGTATGGCCATGGGGGCCGGTCCCACTTAGAAGCGTGGAGTTGTGCGGGTTTGTTCATGAGTCGCTGCCCTTACAGCGCTTGCAGCGCCGGAGACCCGGGTTCGATCCCGACTACGGGCGCTGTCTGTACGGAGTTTGTACGTTCTCCCCGTGACCGCGTGACTTTTCTCCGAGATCTCCAGTTTCCTCCCACATTCTAAAGACATACAGGTTTGTAGGTTATTTGGCTTGGTGTATGTGTAAACTGTCCCTAGTGTGTGTAGGATAGTGTAAGTGTGCGGGGATCGCTGGTCCGAGTGGACTCGGTGTGCTGAATGGCCTGTTTCTGTGCTGTATCTATAAATTAAACTAAACTACTCTTGAGAAATGGGAGTTGGGAGAGAGGTGTAACAAGTTGCCAAACCCATGTCAGACACAAAGTACTGGAGTAACTCAGCGGGACAGGTAGCGTCTGTGGAGAACATGGATCGCACGTGGGCCCTTCTTCAGACCCGAAAAAATCACCTGTCCATGTTCTCCAGAGATGCCGCCTAACCCGCTGAGTTACTCCAGTACGTTGCGTCTTTTTTTGTAAGGCAGCATCTGCAGTTCCTTGTGTCTGCTGAGTCAATATTGTCTGCTTTACACATCTCCACACTGACACTGTTTCAGAGTTGCTGGTCGTACATCTGCCGGTCGGGCAGCACAGTGACAGAGTAACTGCCTTACAATGTCAGAGACCTGGGAACGATCCTAACCACGTGCTATCTGTACAGAGTTTATGCGTTGTTCCCACTGTGAAAATGTGGGTTTTCACCACGTATCCCCCCCCCCACACACTCCAAAGATTCAAGATTCAAGATTCAATTTAATTGTCATTTGGACCCCTTGAGGTCCAAACGAAATTCCGTTTCTGCAGCCATACATTACAAACAAATAGACCTAAGACTTCAACATAATTTACATAAACGTCCATCACATCGCTGTGATGGAAGGCCAAAAAAAACTTATCTCTCCACTGCACTCTCACCCCCCCCCCCCCCGATGTCAGAGACAAAGTCAAAGCCCCCGGCTGGCGATGGCGATTGTCCCGCGGCCATTTAAGCCACGCCGGGTGGTGCGAGGTCGCACACCGGGTCTTGGTGTTGGAGCCCCCGGCGTGCGCTCGCAGAGTCCCGCGGCCATTCCAAGCCGCGCGGGGCGGTGCTGTAAGGCCCCGCTCCAGGAGCTGTTCGACCCCGCAACTCGGGCGGGAGAAGTCGCCGTTGCGAGAGCCCTGAAAAGCGGTCTCCCTCCAGGGACCCGCGGGTTCCCGGTGCCGCCGTCCGCCAGACCCGCAGTTGCAGCCTCCGAATCTCAGGAGGTCGGGCCGCAGCAGCAGCAGCGCTCCACCACCGCTCCACCCGCTCTGGACTCGGCCAGCTCCGCGACGGTGAGGTGAGTCGTCGGCACCAGAGTCCCCGGTCTTCTCCTGTTGGAGGCCGCTCCTCGTTGCAGCCCCAACGACAACGGAGACCCGACAAGAAAGGTCGGGTCTCCCGTGCAGGGAGAGATTTAAAAGTTACCCCCTTCACACCCCACCTCCCACCCCACACACACACACACCCCAACAAAAAATAACAAAAACTACATAAAAACATAGACAAAAAATAATTAAAACGCGGACGGGCTGCAGAGGCCGCTGCTGACGAGAGTCGCGCTGCCTACGTACAGGCTACTGTACGGCATGGTCTTGGTGGGCAGAAGGGCCTGTTTCCACGCTGTGTCTCTAAACTAAACTAAACTAAACACTCAGCTTTAAAAACAGAGAATTCTGGAAATACTCAACAAGTTAGGCAGCAGCTGTGAAGCAACTCCTGTCAATGACCTAAAACCTTTGGATGAAAGGTCACGGATGTATAACTTTGACCCTCCCACCACACATGAGGATTTGCAGCATTTTTTCTCTTTATTTGAGATTTGCGGCACGCTATCTTGCCCTCTGGTGTAATTGACTAACGCTGTGCTTGCATTGTTGTAGCCTCTCTCAGCGCCTGGGAACGTACAGAGATGAAGATGTCCTTGATCGCGGAGCAGCTTGGTCTCAGCTGGGCTGGTGAGTTCGTACAAGGGAAGGACTCTCCGAAGAGCTGTGATGTTTACATTGTTCTGTGTTTATCTATCCGGTCACTAACTTAACAGAGCATTTGACCGCACTGGGCCTTGACTCGCTGGAGTTTAGCAAGATGAGGGGACACCTCATTGAGACTTAACGAATAGTGAAAGGCCTGGATAGAGTGGATGTGGAGAGGATGTTCCCACTAGTGGGAGAGTCTAGGACCAGTGGTCACAGCCTCAGAATTAGACAATAGACAATAGACAATAGGTGCAGGAGTAGGCCATTCGGCCCTTCGAGCCAGCACCGCCATTCAATGGAATCATGGCTGATCATCCACAATCACTACCCCGTTCCTCCCTTCCCCTATCCCCTGACTCCACTATCTTTAAGAGCCCTATCTAGCTCTCTCTTGAAAGCATCCAGAGAACCCGCCTCCACCGCCCTCTGAGGCAGAGAATTCCACAGACTCACAACTCCCTGTGTGAAAAAGTTTCCTCATCTCCGTTCTAAATGGCTTGCCCCTTATTCTGTGGGACCTGGTTCTGGACTCCCCCAACACCGGGAACATGTTTCCTGCCTCTAGCGTGTCCAAACCCTTAAAGGACATTCCTTTACGAAGGAGATGAGGAGGAATTTCTTTAGTCAGTGGGAGATTCATTGCCACAGAAGGCTGTGGAGGCCAAGTCAATGGATATTCTTAAGGCAGAGATTGATAGATTCTTGATTAGTACGGATGTCAGGTGTTATGGGGGGAAGGCAGAAGAATGGGGTTGAGAGGGAAAGATAGATCAGCCATGATTAATTGACAGGGTAGACTTGATGGGCCGAATGGCCTGATTCTTCTCCTATCACTTATGAACTGAAGGGCTGTAAAATGGTGCAGCCGGTATGGAGGATGTTTGTAGCATAATTGGCTTGGTATCGATATGAATTATCCCCAGTGTGTGTAGGATAGTGGAAGTGTGCGGGGATCGCTGGTAGATGTGGACACGGTGGGCCAAAGTGGCCTGTTTCTGCGCTGTATCTCTAATCTAAACTAAACTAAACTAAGTTGGCCATCTAAAAAAGAGAAATGAAATTGGCCTGCTGAATTAAACTTGTGTCTGAGGCTCGGGACTCCTCTCTAGTTGTAGATAGTTGATCTCTAGTTCGAGAGTTCAAGGTGACCACTTTCAAAGCTCGCCCTTTTCATTATTGGTTCACAGAGTTGGCACGGGAGCTGCAGTTCTCCGTAGATGACATCAACAAAATCCGGGTGGAAAATCCCAACTCCCTCTTGGAGCAGAGTGCGGCGCTTCTCAACCTGTGGGCCAGCCACGAGGGGAAGAGAGCTAAAAGTAGGTTGGACATCACAACTCATCTTTTTTTTTTTTTTTTTTTTTTTAATAAAAAAATGTGTTCAATTATTAAAAAATAATATTTACACTACAATAAAACAAGCCAGAACCCACCACCATAAATACAATACAAACATATATCCATAATAAACTATTATACAACTATGATACAATCCTTATTGAGGATACATTCAACACCCTGCGGAGCCCAGCGGTCCCGGAACTCCCTCAGGGTGCCCACAGACAGGGCGTATTCCCTTTCTAATCCCACCCAGGCACGGACGTAACCCCGGAAAAGGGGCAGGCAGTCGGCCCGGGTAGAGCCCTCCACTGTCTGGCGCCGTGACTCGCGGATGGCCAGCTTGGCCAGGCCCAGGAGCAACCCAACCAGGACATCTTCAGCCCTACCCTCTCCCCTACGCACAGGGTGTCCAAAGATGAGGATGGTGGGTGAAAAATGCAGCCGGAAGGCAAGGAGCAGCCCCTTTAGATATTCAAACAGTGGCTGCAGCCTCACGCACTCCATGTACACGTGGTACACAGACTCTTCCAGCCCGCAAAAGTGGCAGGCGGCTGGCGAGTCTGTGGACCGCGAGAGAAACAGGTTGCAGGGAACTCCTCGGTGCAATACCCTCCACCCCAGGTCCCCAATGTAGAGGGGGAGAATCCCTGCGTAGAGGGACCCCCACCGGGGGCCCCCTCACAACTCATCTTGGAGTTGAGGTGCAGAGTTAAATGTAACGAAGGGTCTCGACCCGAGTAAATCAGCGGGACGGGCTGCATCTCTGGAGAGAAGGAATGGGTGATGTTTCGGGTCGAGACCCTTCTGCAGACTGAGAGTCAGGGGAGGGGAGGGGGAGGAAACCAGAGATATGGAAGGGTAAGGTGTGAAAAGGGCAGATCAAAGCAGAAGATGATCAAGGAAACTTAGAATGACTGATTGTTAGCTGAGGGGAAGGTGACAATGAGGCACACAAACAATAAAATTCATCAGGAGGGCAGTGGAACCATTCCAAAACACCACCCATTCCTTCTCTCCAGAGATGCTGCCTTTCCCGCTGAGTTACTCCAGCATTTTGTGTCTATCTGAGCAGGTACAGGGCGTGAAGCTGTAAGTATTGTGCGAGTCTTGGGCAGAGGGGTAGAAGGATTAAGGAGAAGCTATGGGAAAAGTCAACTACTGTTCTTCATTCACTAGAGCAATTCCCAGGGAAAGACATTGAAATGGATATCTCTGAGTGTCATGAATGTGTCAAAGGGATTGGTGACTCGGGTGATAAGAAAAGTTGTTTCACAAAGTTATTGAAGTGCTGAAAAATAAACAGGCAGAATGATTGTGCTCAGTGCAGTTTTTCCTTCACTGCTTTCAACTGGTCTTTCTGCCCCTTTAGTGGAAAGCTTGTACCTGGCACTGAAGAACATTGATCGCAACGACATAGTGAGTATGTTGGAAGGATCCGGCATCAACAGCCACCATCTGAATGCAAATAGAAAGCACACAGAAAGAGACCAAAGCCTTTCTCCGGCAGTGAATGGTAAGTTCCGAACTCCATCACGTTTCAAATCTTCCAGCCTCTTTCACTTGTACTTTGCTTGTAAGTCTAAGATTCGCATCGGCAATATCCTCCGAATAAAACAAGGTTACAAGGCACATGGTGGAAGAAGTATCGAATGTTAACGGTAAGCGATGAAGTTGCCCATCCATTGTGCTTGTAGCAATTACATTCCCAATGGACAAGTATTCGAGTGACTGAAGAAGCAACTCTTCACGATATGACTAGAGTTGCTGCCTTACAGCGCTTGTAGCACCAGAGACCCAGGTTCGATCCCGACTACGGGGGCTTGTCTGTACGGAGCTTGTACGTCCTCTCCGTGGGTTTTCTCCGAGATCTTCGGTTTCCTCCCACACTCCAAAGACATACACGTTTATAGGTTAATTGGATGGGTAGTGTCAATTATAGATACATAGACAATTGGTGCAGGAGTAGGCCAGCACCGCCATTCAATGTGCTCATGGCTGATCATCCACAATCAGTAGCCCGTTCCTGCCTTCTCCCCATACCGCTTGATTCCGCTAGCCCTAAGAGCTCTATGTAACTATCTTTTGAATGTATCCAATGAATCAGCCTCCACTGCCTTCTGAGGCCACAAATTCACAACTCTCTGTGTGAAAAAGCTTTTCCTCATCTCAGTTCTAAATGGCCGACCCCTTATTCTTAAACTGTGACCCCTGGTTCTGGACTCCCCCAAAATCGGGACCATGTTTCCTGCATCTAGCGTGTCCAATCCCTTAATAATTTAATGTGTTTCCATAAATCCCCTCTCATCCTCTGAATTCCAGTGAATATTGTCCCTAGTGTGTGTGGGATAGTGTTGGTGTGCGGGGATCGCTGGACTTGGAGGGCCGAAGGGCCTGTTTCTGCGCTGTATCTCTAAACAAAACTAAACTGAAAAGACTGAATGAATAACTCGACCAGATTTTACGAAAGAAATCTGAAGCTGTAATGAAAAGGCACCCTTTGCCGTTCCACCCTTCTGATGGATTTACATCGTATTATGGTCTTCTCATGGTAGGACACTGAAATAATCCTGCATCTTCAGTAATAGGTCCTCTAATATATATTAGCACCCTGAACATCAGCACTGCTGCGAAACTGTGCTAAATTAACTTGCCAATTCACTCACCTCCTTATCCGTGTAGAACGCATTCTACACAAGGAATGATTCTGATCCCTTTCAGTTAAAACTAAATTCGATAGACATAGACATAGACATAGACATAAAATAGGTGCAGGAGGAGGCCATTCGGCCCTTCGAGCCAGCACCGCCATTCATTTTGATCATGGCTGATCGTCCCCTATCAATAACCCATGCCTGCCTTCTCCCCATATCCCTTGACTCCACCAGCCCCTAGAGCTCTATCTAACTCTCTCTTAAATCCATCCAGTGACTTGGCCTCCACTGCCCTCTGAGGCAGGGAATTCCATACATTCACAACTCTTTGGGTGAAAAAGTTTTTTTCTCACCTCAGTCTTAAATGACCTCCCCTTTATTCTAAGACTGTGTGGCCCCTGGTTCTGGACTCGCCCAACATTGGGAACATTTTTCCCGCATCTAGCTTGTCCAGTCCTTTTATAATTTTATATGTTTGTCAAGCAGTTGGTTTATTTATTGTTGGGTTGCTGTGGAGTTCCCCACTTCTCAACGTCATATCTGTAGTTAAACTGTACACGAGGAATGACTACCCCATCAACTCCCCATAGACCTGGACCCTCTGGTCGGCAGGGTTTTATGCCATTGAAACACACAGAGGTAGATCAGCCATGCAAGAATAATTGTAACCGGCCAAATTCCTCTGTCACCCACCACGACCAAAACTGGAATGACATTAACATGTGGTGATCTATTGTGTTTGTAGCTGAACTCGTTTTATACCATGTGCGTGAACTGTTTTTCTTCTGGTTATCAGCTGTTTACTTCCTTGTGCCAAAGGTGAAACTATTTAAACTTCCTGTTACCTCTCTGCCTCTGACCTCTGACTTCATGTTGATATCTGGTTCTTTGCCACCCTCTGTCTGCACTGCATGCCTGCTGTTCCCTTCTCTACATTTTGGCTTAGATGTAATTTTCTTTGGAAATTATGAAATAGCAGATCTCACTCCCAATCTCAATGGCAAGGAAAAGCGAAAATGAAAATCAGCCTTTCAAATCAAACTCTTAGACCGTGGCCATTCTGAACATTTAGTTGTCTTAAAAATTCACAGTTACCCTGTTTCAAAGTGTCCTCAGCTATTTTACTCCATGGAGCTTCTTTCATTGCACAAAAGATGACGTGTGTGTGTACATGTATGTATGTGTGTGTACGTATGTGTATACGTGTGCACGGATGTGTGTGTGTGTATATGCATGTGAATATATATGTGTGTGCACGTGCCTGTGTGTGTGTGTGTATGCATGTGAATATATATGTGTGTGCACGTGCCTGTGTGTGGGCATATGTGTGAACACATGTGTGTATATATATGCGTGTGTGTGGGCGCAAGTGCGTGTGTGCACATGTGTGTGAACATGTGTATATGTGCGCAAGTGTGTGTGCACACGTGAGCATGTGAACATGTGTGTGTGAACATGTGTATATGTGCGTGCGTGTGTGTGCACACATGAGCGTGTGAACATGTGTGTGAACACGTGTGTATATGCACGTGTGTGTGTGCGCGTGTGTTGATTGTTAACCACAGTTTCAATGTGACATTAGTTTGAGCTGCTATGTTACCCCATTTCAAACAGTAATTTGTCAAACAGCACATGTGCAAGACACATTGAATTAAGTCCGTAGATACTCAGCCAAGAATATCATTTCATATTTTATGACAGCAAGCATTTATAAAGAGCATTTAATAAAGTGAAATATTTCAAGGCTGGCGAGGAATCAAAACAAAATTAGTAATTGACCGTTGACTGAAAACTTGGCAAACAAGAGGGATATTAAGGAGTGTTATTTTCAGAAGGCATCTATTAAGCTGCTGTACAATATGTGTTAGCGTTAGGTTAAAACTTGAGATTTGGTGGAATAAGATATCTCACGGCTTGTGTTCCTGTTGACATGACAGAAACCAGATTAGGGAAAGTAAGGTCATTTTTGTATGCCAATTTATATCAGTTGTGTCTTAAGGATCAGAGCTAGGCTATCAGTGATTACAACCTTTACAGTCTCTGCAAGGAGGGGAGCCAGTTTGGTGTATCCATTTTTGATTGATACAATAATTACTTGGAGCACAGGAGGACGAGGGGCGATCTTATGGAGGTGTAACAAATCATGAGAGGAATAGATCGGGTAGACACACAGTCTTTTGCCCAGAGTAGGGGAATCGAGGACCTGGGGACATAGGTTTGAGTTTCTCCAGCATTTTTGTCCACCTTCAATTTTCCAGCATCTGCAGTTCCATCTTAAACACAAAAAGCTGGAGTAACTCAGCGAGTTCAGCATCTCTGGAGAACAGGAATAGGTGCCGTTTCGGGTCGAAACCCTTCTTCAGACCTGAAACACTATCTATTCCTTTTCTCCAGAGATGCTGCCTGACCCGCGGAGTTGCTCCGGCTTTTTGTGTCTGTCTTCGGTTTAAATCAGCATCTGCAGTTCCTCCCTACATACTCCCTATGGCAAAGCCAGCTGTGGACATGATGACAAGGATTTCAGTTGAGTCTCCTGAAGCAAGGGACAGGGAGGTGGAACTGGATGTCATTAGTAATGAGAGAATCTAGCAAGGCTCCACTTTGCATTGTCAATCATAGTTGAACTGCCAGCAATTGTAACAAAATGCATGGCCTTACTAATGTCCATAATGAAGAAAGCTCCATGTAGATCAGATCTTGGTAGATGGAAAAAGGGGATGAAACTTGTCCAAATAGTCCTAACGTTCAGATTGGGTCTGATCTGCAAATGCATCTCATGCCTTGGATCGAGGGGGATGAGCTCATCACTCCAATCCCAAGATTTATCATGCATAATTTCCCAAGGAACGCTGAGAGATAAGCTATCCATTCGTTGAATGGGAGGTGGAAATCGCTTGCATGTGACTGAGTTCTGCTTCAATGTGAACGTCATTCAGCATTCGCAACCCCGCGGAATAACTCATCTGCCAGCCCTCATGGAGGAAACTAGCCCTCGCGCTGACATATTGAGCAAGAATCCAAGCTGTAGAAGTGCATCACAGAATTGTTAACCTCACCTGGCACGTCTTTCTAAATGGGTCAGGTTGTGCGGCACGGTGGTGCAGCGGTAGAGTTGCTGCCTTACAGTGCTTACAGCGCCAGAGACCCTGGTTCAACCCCAAATACGGGTGCTGTCTGTACGGAGTTTGTACGTTCTCCCCGTGACCGCGTGGCTTTTCTCCAAGATCTTCGGTTTCCTCCCACACTCCAAAGACGTACAGGTTTGTAGGGTTAATTGGCTTGGTGTATGTGTAAAATTGTGTATAATTGTCCCCAGTGTGTTAATGTGTGGGGACCTGCGGTCAGAGCGGACTAGGTGGGCCGAAGGGCCTGTTTCCGCGCTGTATCTCTAAACTAAGCTAAATTAAAGTCACAAGAAGTGCAAATCTTGCCCATGGTGGCACTGGAAGAGTTAAGCTGATCTGTTTAACTCTTTCAATGCCACCGTCTTAAACCAATCGGTTCACAACTAGTTTGAAGCAGTTGCTGCCCTGTACGTATACAAAGGGAAGCAAATGCTGACAGGTTTTTGCGTTTGTTTAAATCTGTTAACTCCTTCTGCTGTGATGCAGCAGTCAGAACAAGACACTTCCCAAACGCACGCTCGCTCGTAAATTCAGTTAGTGAGTGTCTGTACATGATAGTAATTTCAGCAAGTCTTGCAGAAAAAAATAATACTGTTCAAAGCTGTCAGTAGTGAAGGTTCACTAGACTTAAATTGGACTGGTTTACTAGATTTAATAGGAACCTGAGGGGCAACCTTTTTCATACAGAGGGTGGTGAGTGTATGGAACGAGCTGCCAGATGAGGTGGTTGAGGCAGGGACCAAAACAAAATTTAAGACATTTGGATAGGTACATGGATAGGAAAGGTTTAGAGGGATATGGACCAAGCTTGGGCAGGTCAGATTAGCATAGAATGGGACATCTTGGTCATAATGGGCAAGATGGGCCGAAGGGCCTGTTTCCATACTATATGGCTCTATAACTTGGAATAAACTAACAGACCACTTTATTGTAAATCCTAAAGTGGGTTTGAAAAGGTTACGTGTTTCCAAATGGTGGCAGGTGGGACGGTTGTAGATGGGGAGTGTAGAAACGCCCTGGGGGGGGCGGGGGGGGGCGGGGAGGGAGGGGGGGGGGGGGGGGGGGGAAGAACAAAGAAGGACCTGGCTTGTGACAATTTGTAACCTTGTCGATGCCCTTTATGTGGTGACTCTTTACATACCTTGTGTATGCAAAAATAATATCACTGTCACTTGCCACAATAAGGTCTAGGAGTAGGAGTAGATTTAGGCCATTCGTCCCATCAAGTCTACTCCGCCATTCAATCATGGCTGATCTATCTCTCCCTCCTACCCCCATTTCTTGCTTTCCCCGCAATAAAGTGTCATTCATTCTGATGGGGCATCTTGGTCAACATGGGCAAGCTGGGCTGTTTCTGTGTTGTATAACTATGTGACTCATCATCCACTGCCTCACCTCATGTGTTTGATCGGGATCTGTGATCTGGAGCAAGCCGCCTGCTTGCACCGCTTGCAGTGTTGTGTGTTGCGTCATTTCACATCCTACTGTCCCATACATCATTAAAGTAGAATTTACTTGTAACTGATGACTTTGTAGGTCGTGGCCAATATCACCCTACACTCACTCTTCTATGATCCGACAGTGGAGTAGAATTTAGATGCTGCCTCACCCGCTGAGTTTCTCCAGTTTTGTGTGTGTTCACCTTCGATTTTTCCAGTATCTGCAGTTCTTTCTTAAACAGTGCTAAAAGGGGATATCATGTTAATGCCCGAGATATTTAGTGGCATCGAGTTGTAATCTCTAGAAGCCAAGAGCATCTGGTAAATACTTACTCATGCCGAGGACAATCTTTCTCCTATTTCTTGCACCTTTGATCAATGCAGACTAAAGTCAATACTCAGCGTGCCCAATGCAGTCCGTAACACATACTCAGAAACAAGGGGGGGTGTACACTTACTGCAGATGAGTATATATAATTGTAACCCAAGT
The DNA here is from genome assembly GCF_028641065.1 of Leucoraja erinaceus. Lineage (NCBI taxonomy): Eukaryota > Metazoa > Chordata > Chondrichthyes > Rajiformes > Rajidae > Leucoraja > Leucoraja erinaceus. The sequence goes on along the minus strand of NC_073411.1, from coordinate 11,052,380 downwards.
GGTTTTGCAGCTGTGGAAGCCTGATCTGTGTGCACTTATACCTGGTGTGTCCTGTTACACGGCTGAGAACGATAGCTTGAGTTCAGGCACGATGCTCTTTAACCGATGAAGCATTGGCCTCACGTTTGGGGTGGGAGATTGCAACCTTCACGTGGTCCGCCCTGTTTCAATGAATGCAATCAACCTGGCGTGCACAATCAAGTAAGATCAAATAGAACAAGTTGTCCTACAACTTTAGGCTGTGCACGCCACACGCAATGTTAAAGTTAAAAGTTTATAGGTTAATTGCCTAGGGTAAAAATTGTAAATTGTCCCTAGTGTGTAGGGTAGTGCTAGAGTACAGAGTGAACACTGGTCGGCACAGACGCGGGGCCGAAGGGCCTGTTTCTGCACTTTATCTCTAAAGTCTAAAGCATTGGATCATCAGCATAGACCTGGTGGACTGAGGAGCCTGTTTGTGATTCTATGAACTTTCCCTTTCAGTATCTTTGATGATCATTCACAATCATGTTTTTTTTACATTCAATCTTATCGCTATTGTCTCTTTCAGTGAACATATCCATTATCAGGATAGTCGGCACAGACCTGATGGGCTGAAGGGCCTGTTTCCATATTGTGTGATCCTATGAACTTTCCCTTTCTGTATCGCCGATGACCATTCACAATTATGTTTTCATATTCAAGCTTAATGCTATTGCCTCTTTCAGTCATCATTTCCAATATCATGGTAGTAATCCCTTTTATGCCCCTGTCCCACTTAGGAAACCTGAACGGAAACCTCTGGAGACTTTGCGCCCCACCCAAGGTTTCCGTGCTGTTCCCGGAGGTTGCAGGTGGTTGCCGGAGGTTGCAGGTAGTGGAAGCAGGTAGGGAGACTGACAAAAACCTCCGGGAACCGGACGGAAACCTTGGGTGGGGCGCAAAGTCTCCAGAGGTTTCCGTTCAGGTTTCCTAAGTGGGACAGGGGCATTAGCCATCGGATCACTGGCCATGCCCTGCCTCTTAAACAGTGCGGAGAGTTTGGTCTCGGATCTCCCCTCCACAACTCCATGGTGCAAAGCTTACTCTCAGAACCTGATATTCATAACTGGGGCAAGAGGAACAGGTTGCTCCTCTTCGCTGCAGCCTGATGAGTACAATCCACCTTCTCCTATATTGTTCATACAGAGGTGTAACACAGTACCACATTCCCCAGCCCAACACTTTAATTAACAGCAATTAAAAGTTTTGCGGCAATGTTTGCTCTGTATTTCTTTCTGGCAGAGCATGTGACCATGGGCCTTGGTGAATGTTCCTGCTATTCCCGAGGGCAGGAGATTCACAAGCGCTAGAAATGTATTTCTGCAAGGGGGGAAAAAAAAAAATCCCAAAAGGCTCTTTGCTTAATATTAATGTCTGGTATGTGTTTGCATTTTGTCATGTTTTTTCTCACAGAATGGTATGGATTTTTTTTAATCGGCTTGTGCAAGCTGTTAATTCCAGTGATTCTGGGACAATGGACCGCAGTGATCAGGACTTTATTGTTTTGTAACAGCTCCAGGAAACAAGAAAGGAGTCTCAAGTTTGCTGAAGTCTGGAATTCTTCACCTAACTTATTATCTCAATTGTATTCAATCGCTAAAGCATCGCCTTGCACGTTAACTAAAGTGCTTTAGATCGCTGAATTTCCCATGCCCTGTTTTGTTAACAGAGATGCCGTTTTTACAGCTGATTCTGGTTCTTAATTCGATGCTTCAGCAAAGCTGACAATTCCGTCCCAAAGGATTGAAAGCCCCACCAGCCAAGTCTGAAGTGAAATGAGGACACTCGGAAATGAATCCAGTGTCAGCTCTCATTATGAATTGGTGGACTTAAAGGGCCAGTCCCACATGGGTGTCATTTGCGAAGATTTTGTACATCCCAAAATCCTGGGGCGCCGCGCGCCACCGCACGTCACCACGCACCATGCGGGCGTAACGCGCACCATTCGCGCATTGACACGTTAAAGATGTCACGCAAATTACACCCAAGTGGGACAGGCCCTTTCGACTTGCTAAAACACTCAATTAATCGGGCTCCGCTGTGAAGAGTATTCCTTCATACGATCGACTGACTATCTTTAGGCTTTAGATATGGCAGATTGTGTTTCACTGAACCAACTGCCCACCCCCAGAATTAGACATAGGGATACAAGGAACTGCAGATGCTGCTTTACAAAAGAAGACACAAAGCACTGGAGTAACTCAGTGGGTCAGGCAGCATCTCTGCAGAGCATTTTTAGTTTAGTTTACTGCCACATGTAAAGATAGTTACATATGGACGAGATAGTTGAGGCCAGGACTATCCCACCATTTAAGAAACCGCTAGACAGGTTCATGGATAGGACAAGTTTGGAGGGATATGTTCCAATTGGGTCGAGACCTTTCTTTGGACTGAGAGTTGTCAAAATGACAAAACTGCTCAAGGAACTCAGCGGGTGAGGCAGCATCTATGGAGCGAAGGAAATAGGTGACGTTTCAGGTTGAGACCCTTCTTCAGACTGTGAGCTTTACAGGAAGAAATTTGCCTCTCTTTAGTGAAGTAGATAAATGTGGATTTACAAAAGTGATGAGCAACAAATCCAATTAACCGTATGCCTCAGGTAATTTATGCGGCTGGGTGTACAAGTAGAATAATTGAATTATCTTTTAATATTTTACCTTGTATGTATCGTTAGCTTTTAGAAATGTTTGAATGCTGCACTGACTGGCTGACATTTTAAATTTCGTTGTACATGGTTCATGTTACAATGACAATAAAGAAACTATTCTATTCTATTCTATTCTAAAGGGATTTAGTTTTGGCTGTGACAGAATAGGACAAATTAAAGTTTCAGTCTCAGTTCAGTTTGGTTTATTGTCACGTGCACCGATGTACAGTGAAAAGCTTTTGTTGCGTGCTAACCAGTCAGCAGAACAACAATAGCGGTTTCAGCCCGAAACGTTGCCTATTTCCTTCGCTCCGTAGATGCTGCTGCACCCGTTGAGTTTCTCCAGCATTTTTGTCTACCAGCAGAACGATAATACATCAATGGAAAAACCGGCCGGTATCTGCTCATTTTAAGTTTTACTCCAGTTTCCAGCATCTGCAGTTCTTTGTGTCTCCAATAATTTGTATTTCCTACTGAAGACAGACACAAAATGCTCAGCGGGACAGGCAGCATCTCTGGAGAGAAGGAATGGTTGATGATACAGGTCTGAGTTCTCTGAAGAAGGGTCTCGACCAGAAGGGTCACCCATTCCTTCTCTCCGGAGATGCTGCCTGTCCCGCTGAGATACTCCAGCATTTTGTGTCCACCTTTAGTGAAAACTCAGCATCCGCAGTTCCTTCGTACACTATTTGTATTTTTTCTACTTTGGTTAGAAATCAGAAACCAACGGCCAACTTGTTGCCCAAAGATAGTTCCAGAACTGATTAAATTTTGCAACTGCACTGATGGAACAAATATGGCCGAACATTACTGGAGGGCTTTGCGGTCCATCTCCCCCCCCCCTCTCCCCCCCCCCCACCCCACCCCTCCCTACCCCCCCCCCTCTCTGCTAGTTGACTCCGTTATTGCAGGTATGGCTTCTGCAGGTGTGCTCTGTGTGCTTGTGCAGGTTTCACTACAGTGCAGGATGAGATGCTATCTCCCGCCTCGCTTCAATACACGATGCCATCTCCGCTTCAAGCTGACCAGTTCTGGAATGACGTCACCAGCCTGGACGTTAATCCCCATGCACGTGCCGACAACGACTCCCTTCTGGAGATGTCCGACGTCAATGTGTGGTCGTCGGGCGGCAAGCCGCCTCTGGTGGTCGCGGAAGACTCTTCGCTGGACTACAGCAGGGCCGACGACTCATTTCAGGCCGAGGGACTGAGTTCCTTAAACCTCAATGAGGAGGATTCAGACGCCATCAATGGGTTGGTAGATATGCTCGACAGTGTCGGAGGTCAGAGGTCAGAGGGCAAAAGGTCAGAGATGACAGAAGGAGAGACTCCAACCAAGATGGCAGAGGAGGTGAATACAGAGAATGGCATTTCTGTAATTTCAGGGCAGCAGAAATGGGCAGGGTCACCCACCTTGAGGCGAGCGACTTCAGACGTCCAGCCGCCTGACCTGAATGCGGAAAGGTAAATGGACTCCTTACTTTGGAATCTGAGGGGTAACTTATTCACACAAAGGGTGGTGGGCGAATGGAACGAGCTGCTAGACGGGATAGTTGCGGCCGGGACTATCCCACCATTTAAGAAAGAGCTAGACAGGTCCATGGATAGGACAGGTTTGGAGGGATATGTTCCAAACGCGGGCAGGTGGGACATGTGTAGCCGGGTCATGTGGGCTGGTGTAGGCAAGTTCAGATTCAGATTCAGATTCAGATTCCATTGTCATTGTCAGTGTACAGTACAGAGACAACGAATGCATTTAGCATCTCCCTTGAAGAGAGACATAGGATTTGAATCTCTGGAACTCTCTGGGGGGGGGGGGGGGGGTTGAGGCCAGTTCATTGGGTACGTTGTTTAGAGAGGAGCCGCCGGAAAGAAGCTGTTCCTCGGCCTGCTTGGTTCGGCAAAGGGAGAGACCTGTAGCGCCTCCCGGATGGTGGGAGGGTAAACAGTCCATGGTTGGGGTGAGAGCAGTCCTTGGCGATGCTGAGCGCCCTCCGCAGACAGCGCTTGCTTTGGACAGACTCAATGGAGGGGAGCGTGGAACCGGTGATGCGTTGGGCAATTTTCACCTCCCTCTGCAGTGCCTTCCGGTCGGAGACAGAGCAGTTGCCACAAGTTGGGCTGAAGAGCCTGTCTCAACACTGTATCAATCTATGACTCCATCACTTAGGGTCATTAGAACTTGAACAATGCAGCAATAGGAGAAATCATGATGAGGAACTTCACTTCAAAGCCCATGTGAAAATATTGACTTGCTGTGAGACGGTGATATTATTGGCCTACGTAGAGTTGCTGCCTTACAATGCCAGCGATCCGGGTTCGATTCTGACAATGGGCACTGTCTGTATGGAGTTTGTACGTTCTCCCACTGACCCTATTAGGTTTTTTTCCGCATGCTCCGGTTTGCTCCCACATACCAAAGACGTGTATGTTTTTAGTTAATTGGGCCTCTGTAAATTGTCCCTTGTGTGTAGGATAGAACTAGTGTACTGGTGATTGTTGGTCGATGTGGACTCGGTGGGCCGAAAGGCCTGTTTCCACACTGTTTTGCGAAACTAAAGTACATTGAACAAATTGGACCTCTGTGGAGTTGAGAAGATTGTTTGAAGTTGAGAAGATTAATAATGTGATATGTGAGATTCATTTAGAAACATAGAAATTAGGTGCAGGAGTAGGCCATTCGGCCCTTCGAGCCTGCACCGCCATTCAATATGATCATGGCTGATCATCCAACTCGGTATCCCGTACCTGCCTTCTCTCCATAGCAATGAACTGTGGCCTCGACTACCCTCTGTGGCAGAGAGTTCCAGAGATTCGCCACTCTCTGTGTGAAAAAAGTTCTTCTCATCTCGGTTTTAAAGGATTTCCCCCTTATCCTGAAGCTATGACCCCTTGTCCTGGAGAGGAATAGAGTGACGCAGCTGGTAGAGTTGCCACCACACAATGCCAGAGACCTGGTTCAATCCTGACCACGGCTACTGTCTATGTGGAGTTTGCACGTTCTCCCCGTCACCATGCGGGTTTCCTCCAGATGCTCCATCTTCCTCCCACATCCTCACGACATTTGGGTTTTGGGGTAAATTGACCTCTGTGAGTGTATAGGGAGTGAATGAGAAAGTGGGATGACATAGACACAAAGAGCTGGGGTAACTCAGCGGGACAGGCAGCATCTCTGGAGGGAAGGAATTGGTGACGTTTCAGGTCGAGGCCCTTCTTCAGACTGAAGAAACCGTCACCCAACTGCCGACCGGAAACGTCTCACTGGAGATGCTGCCTGTCCCGCTGAGCTTTTTGTGTCTATCCATGTACAAGATGCCACGTCTTTTTGCCTCCGCAAAGAAGCTAATTTTGTACCCAATGTTGTTTTTCTGACAGGTCCCAAGCACCACCTTACATTGTGTCCTACCTGACGGTCCACGAGGAGAGAGGAAGGATCCCTGAGGTTGAAGGGACCTCGGTGATGGCCCCGAAGGCTGAGCCATGGAAGCCAGGCTTCATTGCATCGCAGAAGGAGGCGTGGGCCGAGGTTCTGAAACAGTGGCCGGCCGAGAGCTTGTCCAACATCGCCAAGCAGAGTCCCCGTAGCCTACAGACCGAGGAGCGGCTGGTACAGTCGCTGGACAGCAGGGGGCAGCAGCAGCCTCTCCCCTACCGCCATCTGAAGGATTTGGAGGGCCCTCTTTGTTCCGCCACTGGCGGCTCGGCACTTCACCGCCACGTTGATCCACGAAGCAGCTGGATAACCGTGGAGGAGGAGGTGGTGGACTCGAGCGAGGAGGTGAGGAGATCTTCTATGTGTAGATGCCGATTTACACTGAGGACAGACCCAAAAAGCTGGAGTAACTCAGCGGGTTGGGCAGTGTCCCCGGAGAAAAGGAATAGGTATCGTTTCGGGTCGGAAGCGTATGGAAGGGTACAAAGAACATGGAAGGTGTGAAATGGACAGATCAAAGCAGACGATGATCTAGGAAATGTACGATGGTTCATTGTTGGACCCCTCATAGTTGGGTTCATCTTTGTACCTTATCCATATCTCTCGATTCCCTCTCCACTGACTCTGTCTGAAGAAGGGTCTCGACCCGAAACGTCACCCATTCCTTCTTGCAGGAGTTGCTACCTGTCCCACTGAGTTACTCCAGCATTTGAGACAATAGGTGCGGGAGTAGTCCATTCGGCCCTTTGAGCCAGCACCGCCATTCAATGTGATCATGGCTGATCATCCCCAATCAGTACCCCGTTCCTGCCTTCTCCCCATATCCCCTGACTCCCCTATCTTTAAGAGCCCTATCTAGCTTTCTCTTGAAAGCATCCAGAGAACCGACCTCCACCGCCCTCTGAAGCAGAGAATTCGACGCTCACCACTCTCTGTGTGAAAAAGTCTGTTCTCGTCTCCGTTCTAAATGGCTTACCCCTTATTCGAATATTGTGTCTATCTTTGTGAGATCTCCTTTACTTAGACTTTGACCATCGGATTTACTTTTCCAAAACTGAACAGGGAGAATTGGAGAAACTCTATACAAAGTAAAACTCCTATCATCCACTTTCCGACTATTCCGAAAAGTAATTTTTTTATTTCTTTTTTTAAATTGTGCTTCGGGCTCACCACGTGATGCGTACCAAGCTCCACCCACTCCATGGGTCCGCAGATTTGTTCATCGATACAGCACGGAAGAAGGCCCTTCGGCCCACAGAGTCCGTGCCGACCAACAATCACCCATACACTCGTTTGTGTTCCTGTTCATACGTTCACAAGTTCCAGGAGCAGAAATAGGCCACTCGGCCCATCAAGTCTACTCCACCATTCAATCATGGCTGATCTATCTTTCCCTCTCAACCCCATTCTCCACCACCCTGATATGGGTGGCTGTAAAGGGGTGGCAAGGTGGTGCAGCGGTAGAGTTGCTGCCTCACAGCGATAGAGAGCAGGGTTTAATCCTGACTACCAGTGCTGTCTGTACGGAGTTTAGAAACATAGAAACATAGAAAATAGGTGCAGGAGTAGGCCATTCGGCCTTCGAGCCTGCACCGCCATTCAATATGATCATGGCTGATCATCCAACTCAGTATCCCGTACCTGCCTTCTCTCCATACCCCCTGATCCCCTTAGCCACAAGGGCCACATCTAACTCCCTCTTAAATATAGCCAATGAACTGGCCTCAACTACTCTCTGTGGCAGAGAGTTCCAGAGATTCACCACTCTCTGCGTGAAAAAAGTTCTTCTCATCTCGGTTTTAAAGGATTTCCCCCTTATCCTTAAGCTGTGACCCCTTGTCCTGGACTTCCCCAACATCGGGAGCAATCTTCCTGCATCTAGCCTGTCCAACCCCTTAAGAATTTTGTAAGTTTCTATAAGATCCCCTCTCAATCTCCTAAATTCTAGAGAGTATAAACCAAGTCTATCCAGTCTTTCTTCATAAGAGACAGTCCTGACATCCCAGGAATCAGTGTAGGAGTTTGTACGTTGACCTGCGTGGATTCTCTCTGAGATATTCTGTTTCCTCCTACACTCCAAAGACATACAGGTTTGTAGGTTAATTGGCTTGGCATGAATGTAAATTCTCCCTAGTGTGTGTAGGATAGTGTTAGTGGTCGGCCGGCTGAGGGGCCTGTTTCCGCGCTGTATCTCTAAACCAAACTAAACTAAACTAAACTAGTCCAGCGTTTGCTGAGCATCAAAGTTGTTTTATTTTAACGGTAAAGCTGGTGTCAGTCAGTCTGAGACATGAATAGATTGAGTGAAGGCCAGGGAAAGTGCACCAGGCCAAATCAGGAGTTGCCTGCACAAAGCTAGTGTGAAGGGCAAAGAGACAGACGGAACGTGAGCTGTTTCAGGCTCATCCTCCTGACCCTCCTGGCTACAGTGTCACATGCTGCTTCCAGATATATCTGTTGGCTGACGTACTTCAGACTTTACAGAGGGGACCTTTGGCTCGCCGGGTCCGCGCCGACCAGCGATCACCCCGTGAGTGACGCCTGTTTGGTCGTGAGTGGTCGCCCAAAGAGTCGTACCTTTTTCTGGTCGCCACTGGATTTTCAACATGTTGAAATTTTTCGGCGACCTGCTGCGACTTTGACAGGTGCCGGCAAGTCGCCAAAAAGATTGCGTAAGTGGGACAGGCCCTTTAGTTTTATGTTGCATTCCACAGCACCACAAAATCAAGGAGCTGCTTTTTTGGGCGGCACTGAGGCGCAAAGGTAGAGTTACTGCCATGCAATCCCAAAGACCCGGGTTCAATCCTGACTACTGGTGCTTGTCTGTACGGAGTTTGGCACGTTCTCCCCGTGGCCTGCGTGGGTTTTCTCCGGGTGCTCGGGTTTCCTCCCACACTCCAAAGAGGTGCAGATTTGTAGGTTAATCGGCTTGGTAAAATCGCAAATAGTCCCGGGTGTGTGTAGGATAGTGTTAATGTGCGGGGATCGCTGGTCAGCACGGACTCGGTGGGCCGAAGGGCCTGTTTCCCCGCTGTATCTCAAAACTAAACTCAACTTCGTAATGACACCAAGTTGTCCACAGCAAATCCAATAAACAGCGATGTGTTAATGAGCAGATAATCTGCAAGTGATGTCGATTAAGGGGTAAATACGGCTTGCATGTTGTGAGATGTTTCCTGCTGTTCTACGAGAGTGCCTCGGAATATTTACTTCTTCCGAGAGGGCAGAGAAGCCTTCGTTTCACGTCTCATTGAAAAGACATACTGTGTCTGACAGAGATGCTCTCCTGTGGAATTACATCCTCGAAAAATTCTATAAGATTCATCAGACATGATTTACCTTTCGTAAATCCATGCTGACTTTGTCCAATGATTTCACCACTTTCCAAATGTGCTGCTATCCCATCTTTAATAACTGACTCTAGCAGTTTCCCCACTACCGATGTTAGACTAACTGGTCTGTAATTCCCCATTTTCTCTCTCCCTCCCTTCTTAAAAAGTGGGGTTACGTTTGCTACCCGCCAATCTTCAGGAACTACTCCAGAATCTAAAGAGTTTTGAAAGATTATTACTAATGCATCCACTATTTCTGGAGCTACTTCCTTAAGTACGCTGGGATGCAGCCTATCTGGCCCTGGGGATTTATCGGCCTTTAATCCATTCAATTTACCCAACACCACTTCCCGGCTAACCTGGATTTCACTCAATTCCTCCAACTCCTTTGACCCGCGGTCCCCTGCTATTTCCGGCAAATTATTTATGTCTTCCTTAGTGAAGACGGAACCAAAGTAGTTATTCAATTGGTCCGCCATATCCTTGTTCCCCATGATCAACTCTCACCTGTTTCTGACTGCAAGGGACCTACATTTGTTTTAACTAATCTCATGTTTAAATGAGAAAAACCACAAAGTGCTGGAGGAACTAAACGGGCAGCATGTGTTGGAGGAAATGGACAGATGATATTTCAGGCCGAGACCATTCAAGGTTGAAGGAATAGAGGGCAAGTGGCAATTGGAGGGAGATGAGGGGAGGGGTGCAGCAGCAAGTTAATTTATGATTGACACATGTACCAAGGTACAGTTAAAAGCTTTTTGTCGTGCACTATCCAGTCGGTCGACTATTCATGATTACAATTAAATAATCCATAGCGTACAGATACAGGATAAAGGGTATAACGTTCTGTGGAGGATCAAGAACAGTAATGTCCCATTAAAGATAGCTCAAAGGTCTCCAATGAGGTAGATGGGAGGTCAGGACCATTCTCTAGTTGGTGGGAGGATGTTTCAATTCTGCTAAAATCCGATTCAGATTCAGATTAGATTCAATTTTAATTGTATTGTCAGTGTACAGTACAGAGACAACAAAATGATAAAAAATAATAAGTGTCCGGGGGGGGGGGGCGGGGGGTTCTGTGGAGGAGGTGAAGAGTGACAGCCGCCGGAAAGAAGCTGTTCCCACCTGCTGGTTCGGCAACGGAGAGACCTGTAGCTCCCGGAAAGGGTCTCCTTGGTTGGGGTGAGAGCAGTCCTTGGCGATGCTGAGGTAGAGCTGGCTTGCTTTGGACAGACTCAATGGAGGGGAGTGAGGAACCGGTGATGCGTTGGGCAATTTTCACCAGGACCAGCAGTTTACCTACTGATGCAGTTGGTAAGGATGCTCTCGTGGGCAGGATAGAAGTTCACCAGGATCTGAGGAGACAGATGGACCTTCTTCAGTCTCCTCAGGAAGAAAACGCTGGGCCTC